>NW_020454092.1:18252901-18256225 GCF_003342845.1 Nothoprocta perdicaria | reverse complement strand
GCCCCCCCCGTGCGCACCGCTGTATTTAAAAATAAATACAAATAAATACCCCTTTTCCCTTTCCTTTCCGTCTTTTTTTGTTCCTATTTTCAGCGGGAGTTCCCCGGCTTGCGGCCTGGACGCCGGTGTGGTGCGAGGCGAGAGCCGCCGAAAGCCCCCGGGGGAAATGGCGGGGCGCCGGCCGCCCCGTCGGGCTACGCCGTGCTGCGCTGACGGAAAAGCCCCGTTTTTCTCCCGTTTTCGCTAACGTTAGCGAGCAGCCGCTGTAGCCTGGCCCAGGATTTACCGCGGGAGCCTCCCCACCAAAAAACAACACAGTTTTGTTAATTGTGAGATTTAATGAGCGCAGGCCGCTCCCCAAAAAGCCTCCAAACGCCTCAAAAAAACTCCAGGTGTTTTTCCAGACGGGATAAACGGGCAGCAGGGCAGGGCGACGAGGCCTGGCCGTGACTATCCCCATGGCCTGGTGCCCCTTTCCTGGCCTGCCAGCCTGCGGAGCCGCCCGGCTCCCCGGCGGGAGCTATTCCCGGAGCTGGGAGCTATTCCCGGGGAATTCCCGTTGCTGGTTCCCGGTTCGGGCCCGGAGCTGCCGTCTGGCCACGGTTCATTGACGTGCAGCCCAGCTGCTGAGGTGTGGAAATGGCGCGTTCTGCTCCTTGTGGGGAGGGAAAAAAGGGAAATCAGAACAGAACAACCTGGGAAATAATAATAATAATAATAATAATAAATAATAATAATAATAATAATAATAATAATAATAATAATAATAATCAGCTTCTTATTAGTGGTGATTCCTTCTGCTCACTCCCCCTGTGAAGGGGGAGGCTGGCGGGGAGCCATGGGCAACGGGCACGGAGCGGGACACGGCGGAGCCGGGGCGCCCATTGGAGAAGCTGTGGAGTTTTAGTGCAAAATGGGAAAAGCATGTGGAAAAAGAGGGGGTTTCAGGCAGCCGGGATGCCGTGGGCCTGGCGAGGCGGAGCACAAAGGGGATGCGGAGTCATGAGGAGCTGGGGCAGGAGTCAACAAACGGGATGTGTGGCGCTGGGGATGCGCATCCCGGCTGGATCCGCATGGGTTGGATCCGCATGGGTTGGATCCGCATGGGTGGGATCCACATGGGCTGGATCCACCTGGGCTGGATCTGCGGTGCCCGTGGCTCCCGCTCGCGCCGGGCACTCCGGCCTCGCCAGCGCACATCCCAAGGCCCAGTGCCGGGAATGATGCAGCAGAAGCGGCTGGAATCGCGCTGCGCCGTAAATCACCTGTGGAAGCGGCGCATAGAGGGGGTGGCTCCCTGCTGTCCCTGTGGATAAGCCCTCGGCTCCCTCGTGTCTCCCTCCAGTGTCCGGGAAGGAGCGGGGAGGCAGGAGCGGGATGTGGCCCCTGCTTCGGAGTGGTGGCGATCCGGGATCCCTACGGATCCTCCAGGGACACCCTGGTGCCCCTGCTCTCCTGGCAGCTCCTTCCCACAGCTGCTCCCGTGTCCCTTGGCATCGCCTTGCAGCCTTCAATGCACAGACCCACCAGGAGCAATAAAACTAGCTGCGCTCCCAGATTTATGGAGTTTATCCGTGGATAACTCCGGGCGGGGAAGTGGCCGTTGAGCAGGGGAGGACGAGCTGCTTGTTGGGACACGGGTGCCACAGTGCAGGCGGCTTCGGCGTGCGCATCCCGGCGGGAATGCTGCTTCCCGCTCGGAGCCTCGCCGCCATCCGCAGCACATCCCAGCCGCTCCAGCGGAGCTGGGCATTCCGCCTTCCTCTCCTTGGGTTAGTCCCCATTGGTCCCCATCCCCTTGTTCCATTTCCACAAGGATTTTATTCTCCCTTTTCCCCAAAAAGAGGGTTTAGATTGCTCCCGCATGGAGCAGCATCCAGGTGGATGAGGGATTACGCTGAGCTCCCCGTAAGGCCCCCTTGCCTCCTTCCACCCATCAGGAGTTTCCGAGGCTCTCCTGAATTTGCACACGGAGACACAGGCGGCTCCGGGTGCGCATCCCGCCGGAGCGGGAGGGGAAACATGGACAGGTGATTCCAGAAAAAGCCCTGGGCCCAAACAAGGCACCAGGCGCCTCGTGGGCTGAGGCGGTGGCAGAGCGGGGACGGGGGCTCCATCCACAGGGGCACACGGCCATTCCCGGCGTTTCGGGAGCGCCGGCACCGACACGGGATTCTCCCTGTGTCCCCCATCCGGCGCCAAGGCCGCCATCCGCGCTGGGGCCGGGGCATCATCCCGTCCCTCTTTCCCTCCCTTCCCACGCCAGCCTCTCCCTTTCCGTTGTCAGGGAATCTCCAGTGCAGCGGATCCGGCTGGATTTAGCCTGTAATTGTCATAATAGCTCTTCGGAGAAGAAGAGGACAGGCGAGCCTGGAAAAACCAGAGCCGCCGAGGTCGGGGCGCTGGTAGGTGTCGGCGCTGTGGAAAAATCCCGATGGCTTCTTCTCTTCACCAGATTCAGGGAAACGAAGCTCAAGTGTGAAAAATGAAAGCGAAAAAGATAGGAACCAACCCACGGCTATTTATTCTAAAAATACTGACCTAAATACTTAAGCGCATATATAAAAGTAGTTGTCTTGTCTTGTTGCCCTTAGGAAAGGTCTCTTGTTTTGGCTACTACTTCGCACAGGAAACGGGAGCTCCCAAAGGCTCCGGGAGCGTCTCCCAGCCTGGCCTGGCAGGGAGTTTTCTGGCTGGAGGAAAACGTGAAGGAAAAGGGAGAGGTGAGAAAGAGAGGTCCCACGTGGAGCCACCGTCTCCCGACACCTCCCGTGTCCCGTTCTCCTCCCGTGTCCCGTTCTCCGAGCGCGGTGACGGTGCTGCGGGACACCGGGAAGGGGGCAGCACCCCTGCTCGTCCCACGCGGAGCTGGGGGGAGCCGTGGGAAAGGGGGTTCCCAGGACACCTCCTCGGCTCCATGTGCCCGCCCGCCATCCCGCAGCGCCGCGCTCCCCGGGAGCAGCCCTTCCGCCCGGGAAGCGCGGCGGGAGCCTGGGCGGCCTTATCAGGTGGCGACACACGGCAGCGCCCGGAGATAAGCGCCGGGCCGCGGGCAACAGGGCCCCCCGGGCATCGCACGGAGCTTTGGGGGTTATTTCTTCTTGCCCCACGCACGGGCAGACGGGGGGTTCCCAGCAGGGCCTTGGCGGGCAGAGCTCCGGCTCCCTCGTCCCCCGGCTGCAGCTCGGGACCGCCCCAGCTCCCGCTGCCCGTCGCGGGGTTTGCACGGGGCCACGGGGGCGATGCCGGGGCGAGCAGCCGCTCACGACACTCGTTTCTGCCGCCTTTGTCGTTCCCCGAGCCCCGCGGGACGGCGGCGCCCGG
>NW_020454092.1:18238376-18252616 GCF_003342845.1 Nothoprocta perdicaria | reverse complement strand
GGCGGCGGCGCTGCGCGCTGGGCCCCCAGCCGGAGGCGGCGGCAGCGCCCCCTTAAGGGTGGGCGTGTCGCGGCCGGGCCACGCCCCCGCGCGGCGGCGGTTGGCCGGGGCGCGCGCCCGTCGCCGCCCGCCGCGCTCGCTGCCCGGCGCAGCCACGTTCGGTTGAGCGCGGAGCGGCGGCGGGAGCCGGAGCCGGCGCGGGCGGCAGCGGCGGCGGGAGCAGCGGCCATGGGGGCGCGGCGGGCGCCGTCGCCCTGACAGCCCGAGCGCAGCGGGACGCGGCACCGGCGGCGCAGCCTCCTCCCCCTGCGAGCGGCGGCCCCTCGGCGCGGACCATGTTCGCCAAAGGCAAAGGCTCGGCCGTGCCCTCGGACGGGCAGGCGCGGGAGAAGTAAGCGCGGCGGGCGGGCGGGCGCGGGGCGCGGGGCTCGGTGCGCGGGGCCGGTGCCCGTGCCCGCGGCGCGGCCCCACGCGCGGTGGCTCTTGCAGGCTGGCGCTCTACGTCTACGAGTACCTGCTGCACGTCGGCGCGCAGAAGTCGGCGCAGACCTTCCTGTCAGAGGTGAGCGCGGCCCCGCGCCCTTTGTGCGCCCGCCCGCCGCGCCCCCCCGCGGCCTCCATCTTGTGCCGTGGGGGGGGACACGCGTGGGGTCCGTCCCCCCCGCCCCTGACGCGCGCTGTGTCTCGCAGATCCGGTGGGAGAAGAACATCACGCTGGGCGAGCCCCCCGGCTTCCTGCACTCCTGGTGGTGGTAAGTGGGGGACCCCCGTGCGCCCCGCCGCTGGGTTTGGGGTGGGCAGCGCGGCCCCGGCCAACGGGACGGAATAACCGCGGGGAATCGGGGCCCCGGCAGCGGCTGCTCCGGATGGGCTCCGAGCGGGGAGGTGGAGACGGGGCTGATGCATCCGGCTCTGCTGGCCGTGGCTCTGCTTCCATCCCCGCTCCCAGGCCGCTGCCGCCGGCGCCTCCGTGCAACTGGTGCCTCTGGAGAAGGAGGAATCCGGCCCAAACAGGGCAGGGATCAGTACCCGGGGCAGGGTGGGTGCCCCGGGCACTGCTGGCCCCGCCGCCACGGAGCCTCCGGGGAATCCTCCCGCGTGGGAAGGCTTCGGGAGCAGCAGGGAAACGCTCCGCGTCGCCAGCCTGGAGCCTGAGCCGGTGCTTTAGGAGCCCGGTGCGAGCGGCTGCACAAAACATTTCCAGAAGTTTAAACCATCATCAGGGGGACGCTGGGCTCAGGTCTAGCCTGGCTTTGCTGGGAGCCCTAGGGGAAGGCGGCCCAAGACCCCAGCAGTGATCCCTGCTTGTGCTGAGGTCCTGGACGTTGCAGAGTTCCCGCTCTGGGGTTCACGTCGCCAGCTCGCTCACGTTGGTACCCACGCGCTAAATGCCGGGTTTAGCTCTTGAAACGCTCAACATCACCTGGCTTCAAACCTCTTTATTGGCGCTGCCGCCACAAGGTCTGAACAGAGGCGAGACTGGCTGCCCAGTCCTGACAGACTGGAGATTTCCTCCGCAACCACGGGCCAAATGAGGTGGAAAGTTGCTCACCTTTAATGAACCGCTGGCGTGGCTTGAACTCGGCTATTGTGTGTTGTGCTGTTAAGCATGCAAGTAATAATTAGTAACTGGATCCTGTTTTGCTTTTTCTGCCATGCAGCGTATTTTGGGACCTTTACTGTGCAGCTCCTGAAAGGCGAGATACTTGTGAACATTCAAGTGAAGCAAAAGCCTTTCATGACTATGTGAGTAACAAGTTTTTAATCCTCACGGTAATTACAGAGCTGGGTGGCTCAGGCTTCTCCAGCACACCAAGAGCGAATGTAACCGACTGGCAGGAGCGTGTTTCTTTTCTTGCTTTTTTGTTTTTAACCAACAATGTTCTGATTTGGCTCAACACTATTTCATAATGTTGCAATTATGTAAATCAGCTCAGATACTTATCTTAAGTACTTAAAGGCATTCAGACTCCTGGTAGAATTAAGCAGTTTTGCATAGCAATGGACAGTAAAGCGTTGGCTGTGGCTGCTCTGGGGGATCAATGCTGATATATTTCATGCTGGGGACATCTCGCTGACAAATGCTGTTGTTGTGTGGGCATCCGTGGGGTTGGGATTGGGAGGAGGGGGGAATTCTCCACAATGTCGTTTCTTTAGCCTCTGGAAACCTTGCTGTTCCTAGCAAGGCTCGGGGCTGCTTTGGTTGTCCATGAATCTCCTCTTAAAAAGAACTCCGTGAAGGTGTTAATTGAACAAAGGTGTTGGGAGCCGGGGAGCCCTGCAACCCCTGGTGCTTGTTGGCGTGTGCCTCGTGTGTCGGTGTTGCCTGTTTTTGGGCCGCGTGCGGAGCAGAGCGCCGTGAGCCCCGCGGCGAGGAGCCACGTGGTGTCATCGGGCCCACGTGTCCGTGGGGACCCTGTCCTTGTATGAGCGCCAGCAAAGCTGGAGGAGCTGCTCTGCCCCGGGGCTCGGGGTGCCTTGTTGTGGATGCGTTGGTAGCCCCCAAAGGTGCTCCCTGTGCGGGCAGCACCGCTGAGCCTGTGCGGCCGCAGTGCTCGGGGCAGGGCTTTCTAGGAGTCCTCTCCAGTGATGCCGCTTTTCCTGCGGCTCCCTTTGGTGCTGGATCCGGCCGGAGAAGGGTGGGCTGCCCGCTCCTGTCCCGCTGAAGTCAGTCACATCTGCAGCGTTGATCTGCACCGAGAGGAATTTGAATCAAAGGATTAGTCACCTGGCTGTGGGCTTGGACGGTAGTCAAGTAAGTTAAACCGTGTAGCAGGAGCTGTTTCTGTGTGTTCCTGGGAGCCTGTGGTGTGGAAACCATCTTTCCTCTCTTCCCCGGTTGCGCGCTGCCTCGACATGCCTGCGTTTAGCTGCTCGGGAGATGTGTGAGGGTTGGTGGGAAAGCGGCGCTGCGTGAGTGTCCCGGAGCCCTCCGGGATGCGCCAGCTTGCCGCCCGTGGGAGAGCCGGGCGGGCAGCACGGAGCTGCTCCGGGCCCAACGCGCGGCCCCTGCCCTGCAAAGGGGCCCCCTTTTCACACAGGAGTTTGGGACACGGCTGTAAGTCCGAGCTCGCAGTTAGTGCCGAGGTTTAGCTACCTGGTGTGGAGATACCGGGGTGGAAACTGCCCGGTTGTCCCCGTGGAGCCCCCGGGAAGGGGTTTGCTCTGGTGTGTTGGGTCTGCTCCGCTCCAGGTGGGACGTCTCTTCCTTGTGGTTCTGTCCCGCTTGGTTCCCATCTCTGCCCTAAATCTTCGCGTGGTGTTTTGGAGCACGTCAAGTTAAGATTTTGAACACATGAGCTGAGGGTTAGATCAAAATACATCAACATGGAGACTTGTGGTTTCAACCTCTGCTCGAGCCAGACTGCTGCTCTGCCCGGGTCACTGCTCGTGCCTCATTGGAGTAATCCTGGCCTTACTGGGACTGGTCAGGAGAGAAGGCACGGAGGGAAAGGTAGATCTCAGGGCAGCAGATCCACAGGTAAAGATGACATTAGCAACCAAGACGTCGCAATATGCCACGTTCGCAGCAGCCTTCTAATCATGCCTGAGGATTTAGTGTATTTAGAGAAATTAATCTTTTTTAGCTTGGTAATAATTCTAACAATAGGCATGAGTGCATTAGATGATTCGCATAAACTTCTTTAATACACGTTGCTCTAAGCTCACAGTAAATAGACACAATCCTGATTGTTTTTCATTCTCGGTGTCGCCCAGTTTTGTAGCAGCCCTGAGTGCTTTACCTTTTCAGTTTTATTATGCAGATGTGTAAGGAGATTTTCAGTCCTCCCCTGCCTCCTCCCCCTGCTTCGTTACACCGGGTTTATTTCTCTAGGCCTGTTGTTGGCCTTAAAATGGTCGGTTCCGCAGCTCCTCCGCGGCGAGGCCCGTGCGGATGCCTACGGCTCCTTTCCTCGCTGCGGCTCCGTGTTTTCCCAGCACACGCCGTGTACTTTACAGGGCGAGGGAGCTGCGCGTATAAAACTTAAATATTGACCGAGGACAGGAACCAAATGATAAACTCTGTGTGTGTGTGTGTGAATAGCGCGTTGTTGGTCTCGCGGCGGCTGCGCGTGCGGAGCGCGGGGCCCTGGGGCGCTTCCCGGGCTCCCGGGTCCCGGCGCGTGTTTTCCGTAGGCGTCGCGCTCCGGCATGGCGGGAGCTCCGCGACAGAGCCGGGAGCGAGCGCGGAGCCCGGCTCCCAGCGTTACCCGCACACACCGAAGCCCCAGCGCAGATTTCTTTGCTTTTATCGCCTTCCTGATCTCCTAAATAACGATTCCAAGGCAGAGCGCCTGGCCCCGAAGTGGGAGAGGGAGGTGGAAGTGCAGAGGAGCATCCATAAATCTCGCTGCTCGGTGGCCCGAGGCGGGAGCGCTGTTCTTTGTCTCCGGGGTGGGAAGGGGCCGGGAGGCGCCCGCCTGGCACTGCCGGCAGAGCCGCCCTCCCGGGACCTCGAGCGGAGCGCCGGGATGCACCGGAGCGCCGGCATCCCCAGCGGGAAAGCGGCTCCTTGGGTTACACTTGGGAATTGCACAGGGTGGGGCTTAAGAGGGGATTTGGGGAAGAATGCACCAGATGGGGGTGGGGGCAGCACATTAGCAACTGCTGTTGCTGCTCTGCACGAGCCAAACCCCAACGCGCAGCAACGCAAACGTGCAGCAGCTCCAGCTCAGGCGAGGCCGCCTGCGAGCCCCGGCCTGGGTGGACCAGTGAGTAATTTCACATGTTGGTTGTGGTTAAAAATATCCCCGCACGGGCCTTGCCCCAGATTGCAGAGCATCACATTTAAACTTCAGCAATTATAGAAGAGGCTGCAGGGAGGTTGCTTGTGTTTGCCTAAAACGCGGTGTTTATTTACCATTAGGCTCTGTATTTACCGTGCCGCTCGGCACAAAATAGTGGCACGCTGCGTTTCTCTTAGCTGTGTATGAGAGAGTGTGGAAAAAGGGGCAGCGAGTAGAGGGAGCGAGCGCTGGTGCGGGCGCTCCGGGCCGCGCTCCGAGCGGAGCCGCCGCCGGCTTCGCGCCCAGGGCGCCCGGCACAGCGCGCTTCATTAGCGGCATGCTAACGGTGGGATTGGCATGCTGTGTCATTTCCATTTCATTTCCCAGTTTAACTACAGGAAAACTATCAGGAGCAGCAGGACAAATTACCAATTTCCCCCTCCAGTTTTTAATTTTTAGCTTTGCCAAAAAAAAAAAAAAAAAAATCACACTTTGTTTTGGGGTTGGGAGAAGGAAGACTTTCTTAACTGACACAGACCCTGTGGTGGTGGAAGGCCAGAGCTTTCTCATCCTTCCCCTGAGGTTTTTCTCTGAAAGCTGCTGGGATTCTGCATAAATGCACTTCTTGGGAGAGTCATAGAGAAAACAGGGACTTGCTTCTGTGCAGACGGGAGAAATACTCTGCTCAGTTCTGTTCTGTCAGTGTGTGCACAAATCTGGCCCTTGATGCAGCTTAACAAATCGTGCTGCGGTGTCGTTCCCTTCGTCAGCCTTTTCCACCACCTGTACGAGGAGAGTTTATCCAGAAGTTAAAAGCACTGCTACATGCGTTTAAAGACACACATATTGATCTCCGGTTGCCTTCTAAAACTTGACCCACCTGACAAACTTTGTGCTCGAGCCGTAGCCATCGATTGGGATCTTCCTTTCTCTAGTTGGAATCTCACCCAGTCGCACGGGCTTCTGCTTTTGCTCCTCAGTCATCTGAGATGGCGAAAACACCCCGGCTCTTGGAGGGAGAGGAGGAAGGGAGTCCCCGGGGCTGCCTCTGTGCCCTCTCCCTGCCATTCCCGCCGGGAAAGGCAGCCTCTCGGGAAGGCGCTGCCGTTGGCGCGGCTGCTGGTTTCGCCGCGGCTCCGGGGAGCTACAAAGGGGCCGCACGGCATGACAGGGAATTTCAGCCAGCGCCTTATCTCGGAATTGGCCGATTGATGGTCGCAGTTGAGCGTTTCAGCATTGTGAAAGCCAATACAATTTGAGTTAGCGGTGATGAGTGCCAGTTTAAATACCGCAGTGAATTTCTGTCAAATGGCTAATACGTAGGAAGGGGAATTGCAGAAAACTTGATCACCAGAACCACTTCAGTCGATTTTGGCCTCGAGCTACAGAAAATGAACTTAAATCTAGTTGACTGTTGGTACATACTTTTTGTGGTATTATTCTGCCTGCATGGCCAACTTGGAGCGTAACTTCAAGGAGAGAAAAATCCCAACGGCGTTTGGCCGCCTGAGCCTTTTACTTCCTCCTTTCCCTGCTCTGCTCCAGCCAACCCCCAAAGAAAAACGCTGGCTTCTGGGCACCTGAATTGGTGTTTTCCTTGCGGTGGCAGATTTGCAGGGTAGCAGCTTAAACTCACTGTTAAGCGTGGTATGTGTGTGTTAGAGCGATGCATTGATTTTCTTTCCAAGTTCAGAAAAGTGATTGAGTTCAGCCCAGGGAGGATGCTCAGCTGAAACGAGGGGAGTGCCCCTAGAAAGGCTGAGATTAGTTGCAGGAAGGGTGATGCTGTGGGTGTTTGTGCCTCCTACCTGTGCCTGGTTGGAAGAGAACCACTTCATTTTCCACCAACACCTAAAACTTTTTCTTGGATTCAGCTCCGAACAAGTGGATTTCTGCAGTCACTGAAGCTAGATGAAAATAGCAGCTGTGGTCTGGTTTCTGTGAAACGCTGGGATTGCTGGCACTAATGCTCATGACTTTGCTCCGTGGGGAGCGAGGTGTAAGCCACAGTGGGAAGACGACCAGCAAAGCTGGAAGGATTTTGCTGTGTTGGTTGTATAGACTGGAGACACCATCCAGACACTGCAGTACGCACCCTAAAACCTGCCGTTTCTCTCCTTGTCCACACTCTGCTGTGTCAGATCTTGCTTTTCTGGTGAGGCAGTAGGTAGGAAAGAGCCTTTTTCTCACAAGAAAGTGGTTGCAGACAAGCCCACCTCTACCCTTTGCACCGTTGTGTCCTGAGCTTGCACCAGGGAGCAGCCAGCTGAGGAACAGGCGCACGTCACCTCCATGGCTCTGCGTTGGCATCCCTGCTCTGTAGGAAAAAGACCTGGCTCCGGCATGGGAACAGCTTTGGTCGTGGGAGAGCCTGCTACGGGTGTTGTGCAGGGTTCCTCACGTCGGGAAAGGGATTTTACTCCGAATGGGGTGATGCCTCCCCCGTGGTCTGATGCTCCTGCGCCTGCTGTTTTCTGCCTGGAGATTCAGGTCTGTCTGGGCCGTGTCTGGATCTGGTCTGTGGGGAAGGAGCTCCCCCATAGGTACCCAGGGAGAGGAACTGCCTGCAGCAGTGGCAGGCAGCCAGGAAAAAAACTCCAGATTGTTTTGAAAAGGAAAAAATTTAAAAAAAAATAAAGGCCAAATGAAACACTCCCCCTGAAATGCCATCGCCTGGCAGGACCAGGCTTCAGCCTCCCCTCCTTCATGGGGTCGGTTACACAGGGGCTGAAAGGAGGGTCTCTCCTCACAGGAGACAGCTCCGTGTGCCACACAGGTCACCAACGTTCCCTGCCCTTCATAGACCTCCTTGGCCTTGCTGCCAGCCCCGAGGTCCCTTCAGCAGCCTCACATTGGTAGATGACCAGTGTCAGGGCAGGTTTGCCCACGATGGGGGAAAAAATTCCGTTTAAAACACATTTTCTAACTCAATCTCTGTGCCCTGTTGGGGTTTTTTAGTCGCTTTGCCTGCTGTTGCAAAGCAACCTGCACTCGTGCAGTTCCACGGAGCACTAATGTGCTCCGGCGGAGGAGCCCACGGTTTTGGAGCGCTACCTTTTCCCGAGCCGATAGTGATGGAAAAGGCAACGGCGCTAAACCGGAGGTCAGAGCACGGAGCTTATGTCTTAGTCTTTGACTGGGGAGCCTAAATATTTATCCTGTTCTGTCCCTAATGAAAACAAATTGTCAACAGTTGTTCAGTAACTGACTAAATTAAAATCTGTAATTAGTCAATTAGATTAAAGAGTTGGCACAACCTGATTGTATCATGCTGGTTAGGTTATTAAGAGAAAGGGTGTGATTTTTAATTACTGAATGCTAATTTTGACAGTTTCAAATGGAAACAGACGTTTCCCCCCCTCTATTCCAAGTGCCTCTGTAAAAAGTAAGGCACTGGAATGTATTTTATGTCAACAAATGGTGTGAAGATGCAAAGTTTCTCTGGTTTGAATCCACAAGGGATTCCTACTGAAAAGTGGGGGTGGAAGGGGAGGAGAGGAAGGCGCCTCGAATGCCGTATTTTTTTAATTCTGCCTGACAATGGGAGGATAAATGGATTTTGTGCCGCGACTGGCAGACGAGGGAGGCCCCGGGCCCCGGCAGGGGATCCTGCCGCGCGCTCCCGCCGTGGGAGCCGGCCGCTCCGCGCTGTGGGTT
Organism: Nothoprocta perdicaria; assembly: GCF_003342845.1. Taxonomy (NCBI): domain Eukaryota; kingdom Metazoa; phylum Chordata; class Aves; order Tinamiformes; family Tinamidae; genus Nothoprocta; species Nothoprocta perdicaria. The sequence continues at coordinate 18,244,232 of NW_020454092.1, read as the reverse complement.
TGCTCCGGGCGTCCTCCCGGCGGGGCGGGACGGAGCATCCCAGCGGGATGCTGCAGCGGGCAGGAAGCGGCGGTGCTCCCCGTGCCGGAGGGGAGGCTCCGGAGCTGCCCGGCCGGAGCGGCGCTCAGCTGGCTCCGGCTCTCCCGCGCGGCCGCTTGCCGGGATTGCGGATAATCCGCGAGGGCCTCGCGCGGGGGGAGCGGCTGTGCCACTCTTTATCTCCCTCTCCGCTTAAAGGCCGCCGGAGCCAGCTCGGGAACGGCGATGCCGGAGCCTCTTCTCCCGGCGCTTCCCGCGGGGCTGGCTCCCGGCTGGGGAAGGAGGAGGAGGAGGAGGCTGCAGGCTCCATTGTTTGCCCCGCGTCGCGCGGCCACGTGCGGCCGTGGGGAGACCGGTGCCGCCGGAGCCTCCTCTGCCTGCGTGCCCCCGCGCGGAGCCTGCCCTGCTCCGGCACGAGGGGAGCCCGGACACATCGTGGTCCTGCGTGAACACCCAGCTCGTGAACCCGGCTCGTTTCCTTTCTGGGGTCCTTCCAGTGGAACAAAGAGCAAGGGTGCCCCTGTGATCCGCAGGGGAGGCCACAAGGCTCAAGGACCCCCGGGAGGCTCCGGCCACTCCCGGGGCCATCCCGGGAGAGCGGCCTCCCCATCTCGGTGCCGCTCGGCAACTGGGAGATTTGTTAGGTCAGTACAACATGTATTGGGTATGAGTGAGGCTTTCCTGTTCTCCTGATCATTTCCTTCCTTACCTTGGAAACTTGGATTTTCTCCTACCTTTTGTTCCATATTTTCTCTTTTAAAACAGTCTCTGCATCTATTGAAAACAGCTGCACAAGCCAATCCTCGGAAGCTAAAGGAATACACTGGGTCTTTTTTTTCTTTCTTTCTTTTTAATACTGCACATGCATGTGTTCACTGACTCTAGAAAGGGCCCGTAAGGCAGAATCAAAAGTAACCTTGCAAAAGAGGCTGCATTAAATGGCAACTGACTGCATGAAATTCTTGCTCGTGGCGGGGGATGGTTTGGAAGGGAAGTGGGAGAGTTTTTTCTGTAGCCGTGTCTTGTAATTTTTATTATTTATTAAATAATAATAAATTATTATTTTATTCCTGCTGCTCCCAGGGATGTTGTTGAGCAGCTCACGGGGTTCCTGCGGTTCCCCCCTTTCCTGCTGCTCCCAGGGACATTGTGGAGCAGCTCACGGGGTTCCTGCGGCTCCCCCCTTTCCTGCTGCTCCCAGGGACGTTGTTGAGCAGCTCACGGGGTTCCTGCGGCTCCCCCCTTTCCTGCTGCTCCCAGGGACATTGTGGAGCAGCTCACGGGGTTCCTGCGGTTCCCCCCTTTCCTGCTGTTCCCGGAACGTTGTTGGAGCAGCTCACGGGGTTCCTGCGGTTCCCCCCTTTCCTGCTGTTCCCGGAACGTTGTTGGAGCAGCTCATGGGGTTCCTGCGGTTCCCCCCTTTCCTGCTGCTCCCAGGGACATTGTTGAGCAGCTCACGGGGTTCCTGCGGTTCCCCCCGCTTTGAGCATCAGCTTTGGGCAGCCCCAGCCGGCCGCTTGGTGGAGCGGTGAGGGTCGGGCGGCGCGGGGCTCGCGGCGCCAGGGCGGTGGGTTTGCCAGGACGGCGCCGTGCCTCCTCGCTTCCTCCCCGGCGCTGCCAACGGCTGCAGGAAGGCGAGCGCGGCCGCCCCGCGTCTCGCTATGAGTGTCTGAAACTGCGGCTGGAGGCCGAGCCCTGCTCACACCCCTGACCTTGAGCGAGGCTTTTTCCTCCTCAGCCCCTTCGCCTGCCTCCTCCTCCTCACGTGTTCCCGTGCTGGGCTGCAGCCCTGTGGCTGGAGCAGCCTGGCCAGCTGGAGGGCCGCTGGGTGCCACCGGCACAATAAATAAAAGCAAATCCCGTCGCTAACAAAGGCGGGAGGGGGGAAAGGGTTGCGGGGGGGCTCACGTCAGCGCCATGCACGCGGCGCGCTCTCCTCGGAACAAAACCGCGCGGCGGGGAGAGGAGGCCGCGCAGCGGCGGGAGACGCGGGGCCCTCCGAGAGTCTGGCTGCTAAAAAAAGCCCGGTCTGCAAACCCCGAAGAGACCGAGCTAATTGGATTTCGTGTTTCCAGGGCAGGCGGAAGGGAGAGGGCTGCAGGAAGCGTCTGCTCCAGCGCCGGCCCACGTGCCCCAGCGCCCAGGTTGTCCCCAGCGGGGCGGCTGCCGCCCGGCGCCGCCTCCGCCCCGGAGCCGCCGCGGATCCTGCTGCCACTGTCCCGGCCCGGAGCGCTGCCCTCGGAGCGGGCGGCTGCTCCGCTCCCTTCAGGCCGCCGGTGGGGGAAGGGAGCGTGCCGGTGCTGGCAGCTCCATGCAAGCAAGGCCGTCGCTCCCGGCGGCCACGGCAAGAGGAGCGAGCGGCTCCGTGGGGTTCCCACTCCCGCCGCCGTCATGGGCTCCCGGGAGCGGGAAGCAGCTCCGCGCTCGCTCTCCCCTCCGTGTGCAGCAGCTCCTTCTCTCCCCACCTTGCTCAGGGAGAGAACATCCCTTGTGCCAGTAAACAAACGCCCTGCGTGTGCTGGGGGAGGCTCTGTCCTTTTTTTCCCCCTCTTTAAACCCCTGCCGGTAGCCGAGCGTGTGGGTAGTGGGGCTGTGTGCTGAAACACGGGGCAGGAGCCGGGTTTGCGTGTGGCGGTGCACAGCACGAGGCGGGTTTGAAGCCCGTGCCCCGTTGCAGGGATTCCTGGAGGCTCCCCAGCTGCAGCGGCGCACAGGGGCACGTGCAGGGCATTTATGCTGTGTTTTGGGCATAAACGTGCCCAACTCCCCCATGGAAAGGCCAGGTTTTCTCCAGGTCTTGCTGGTCTCTTGGTCCGTGCCACGACGATGGCTTTTTGGAGCCGAGGATGCAGTCTTGAGGACAGAGCCCAAGCTCTATGTGGTGTCGAGCGGCGTCCCCCCCTTGCCGGGACGTGGCTCCGCGCGTGGGGCCGGAGCGAGGCGGGCGGCGGGACGGCACATCAAACGCCCGGCCGAGCCGCAGGCCTGCCCGCCTTCCCTGCTCTTCCTAATTCATGGAAATTGCCATGAAAAGACAGATGGTTTTTAAAAGTTGATTTCTGTCTCCACTTTTATCTGCCTGGGATTCGCTTCTCTTTCCAGAGCGGAGCCTGCCTTGGCTGGGAGAGGCAGGGCTGGGAGCTGTAGTACAAATTGAGGTTATTGACACTATAAGTCTTTGGTTTTTATATCTGTAGATTTCTCTTTGGCATATTGATGATTCGGGCTGCACATGGGTTAAGGCATCTCCATCTGTATACTGTTTGCTTAAGGAGAAATACGCAAGCGAGTGGCGGTCTGTCATGGGCTCCTCGGCTCTCGCCTTGTGGCTCTGAGCCTTTGTATTTGCATGTCAGTTTGTGAGCAGTACTCGTGTGGTTTTAAAAGCACAACATCTCCTCTCCTGGGAGGATGAATCTTAAGTGCCCAACACAGGGTTTTTTTTCGACACATCCCCCCCATACGTTTTCTGTGTGTTAAGTTTCTGACAAGCTCCATCACAACAGCAATATGGATGTTTTGACTTAATTTTTTGAAATCGGAACTCTAGAAATGACAACACTCCCTACACGCTGGGAAAATGCAAGAGTTGGGAGGTGAGCGGCTGGGTTTCGACCGTGTTTATTTCAAGATCCCTTTGCCCAGGATCCTCAATTGTCCCAGCCTTCTCTGAGCCTGAAGGCTACAATTAAAACAAGCTGGTTTAGCAGCCTTTTTACAACTGCTGTCCTCCCGCATGCCAAGCAGCGAACAAGGGGCCACAATGGCCAGTGCTCCTCAGCGCCGGGAGTCGCCTGGCCCCAGGCTGTAGCCCAGCAGCTCTGGCTTTGGAGAGCAGATGCGTCTGTAAAAGAGGGAGTGTTTTTGCTGCAATCTTACTCGCCATCTGCAAATTTGCTTGTAGGCAATCTGCAGGGCTGGGTGCTCTGCTCACGCCAAGGATCCTGTCTTCCCTGGGCTTCCCTCTTGGCTTCCTCACCCAGGTGCTTTGTGGTTGCATTTGCATCCGCATTCACCACCTCTGCTTTGTCAGAACCCTCCCTTCAATTATTTCATGCCTTTTTATTATTTTTCACTTATTTATTTATTTCTCTTCCTTGCAAATTGCATCCTGGTAGGTCTGCCCAGGCTAGAAGGCTCCAGGAGGAGCGTACGGAGATGGGTGCAGGAGTACGCAGAGCCCGTGTGCAGGAGCATGCGGAGCTGTGCTCAGGAGAGCGCAGAGCCGGGCTCAGGAGCACACGGAGCCTGTGGGCAGGAGCATGGAGCTGGGCACAGGAGTGCATGGAGCCGAGTGCAGGAGCATGTAGAGCTGGGTGCAGGAGTGCGCAGAGTCCGTGGGCAGGAGTGCGTGGAGCCCATGGGCAGGAGCGCATGGAGCCAGGCTCAGGAGCGCGCGGAGACGAGCACAGGAGTGTGCAGAGCCTGTGGGCAGGAGCGTGCAGAGCCTGGCTCAGGAGCACACGGAGCCGGACTCGTAGCACATAGAGCCCATGGACAGGAGCGCGTGGAGCCTGAGAGCAGGAGCACACGGAGCCAGGTGCAGGAGCGCATGGAGCCGGGCGCAGGATTACATGGAGCCAGGCTCAGGAGCGCACGGAGCCGGGCGCAAGAGCACACGGAGCCCATGTGCAGGAGCGCGCAAAGCCGGGCGCAGGAACGCGTGGAGCAGGGCTCAGGAGCGCACGGAGCTGGGCGCAGGAACGCGTGGAGCAGGGCTCAGGAGCGCACGGAGCTGGGCGCAGGAACGCGTGGAGCCGGGTGCAGGAGCGCACGGAGCCGGGCGCAGGATCGCGTGGAGCCAGGTGCAGGAGCGCACGGAGCCGGGCACAGGAGCGCGTGGAGCCGGGCACAGGAGCGCGTGGAGCCGGGCACAGGAGCGTGTGGGGCCGGGCGCAGGAGCGCACAGAGCCGGGCGCAGGAACGCGTGAAGCCGGGCGCAGGAGCACGTTGGAGCCGGGCGCAGGAGCGCACGGAGCCGGGCGAAGGAGCACGTTGGAGCCGGGCGCAGGAGCGCATGGAGCCGGGCGCAGGAGCGCGCGGGCCGAACAATGGGCAGGCTGCGTGGTCGCGGCCCCGGACGCCGGCAGATGCGGAGCAGGAGCCGCCGCCGTGGGGGAGGGCCGCGGATTTGCATAACTGATTGTTGCCCTAAGGATTAAGGGGGAGGAAGGGAAGGGAGGCCTTGGGAGCACAAAGGCGACCACAGAAGATGCACATTTGTCCGGCTCTGCCGTCGTCCCTGTCCTGCGGGCACGTGTCGTGGTCAGGGCTCTGTGTCGTGGCCAGGGCTGCCAGCCACCCGCCGCTGCCGACGGGCTGGGGTTTTAGCAGCCCTGATGTCTCCTGTGAAAGGCAGTGACTCTGCAGCCTGTAGTGTCAAGATAAAGTCCAAAGGAAGACCTCTGGCTGTGTCTTAAGCTAACATTTTTTTAATTTTTTTTTAATGTTTCTGTGTAAACCCTTAAATATTTGATCTTGAATGTCTCTCCTCCCAGGGTGCAGCGGCTTTCTGTAGTGAAAATGAGCTTTTGCTGCCCATCCTGGCTGCCTGTAACAGGTTCTGGGTTTTCTTTTCCTCCCCTTTTCCCCGAGTCAGAGTTGACTTCATACAACTTCACAGGGCTGAGCTCGCACCTCTGCTTGTTATTTTTTTTTAGATACAAATAAGCTTTCAAAGCAGAGGATGTATCACAGCCTCAGCTCGATCTTACTGGGGAGCTTGTAGGCGAGATCTGCTTAGCGGCCGGGCACACGGGCAGTGCCGTCCTGCCCTGTGCAGAGCTAATGTCCCCGTCCTGCCCTGTGCAGAGCTAA
>NW_020454092.1:18236941-18237564 GCF_003342845.1 Nothoprocta perdicaria | reverse complement strand
GTCCTGCCCTGTGCAGAGCTAATGTCCCCGTCCTGCCCTGTGCAGAGCCAGCATCCCCATCCTGCCCCGTGCAGAGCTAATGTCTCCATCCTGCCCTATGCAGAGCCAGCGTCCCCTTCCTGCCCCTGTGCAGAGCTAATGTCCCCATCCTGCCCTGTGCAGAGCCAGCGTCCCCTTCCTGCCCCTGTGCAGAGCTAATGTCCCCGTCCTGCCCCTGTGCAGAGCCAGCGTCCCCATCCTGCCCTGTGCAGAGCTAATGTCCCCATCCTGTCCTGTGCAGAGCTAATGTCCCCGTCCTGCCCTGTGCAGAGCTAATGTCCCCATCCTGTCCTGTGCAGAGCTAATGTCACTATCCTGTCCCTGTGCAGAGCCAGCATCCCCATCCTACCCTGTGCAGAGCTAATGTCCCCATCCTGCCCTGTGCAGAGCCAGCGTCCCTATCCTGCCCCTGTGCAGAGCTAATGTCCCTATCCTGTCCCTGTGCAGAGCCAGCGTCCCCATCCTACCCCTGTGCAGAGCTAATGTCCCCATCCTGCCCCTGTGCAGAGCTAATGTCCCCATCCTGCCCTGTGCAGAGCCAGCGTCCCCATCCTGCCCTGTGCAGAGCTAATGTCCCCGTCCTG
>NW_020454092.1:18185521-18236621 GCF_003342845.1 Nothoprocta perdicaria | reverse complement strand
CCATCCTGCCCTGTGCAGAGCTAATGTCCCCGTCCTGTCCTGTGCAGAGCTAATGTCCCCGTCCTGCCCTGTGCAGAGCCAGCGTCCCCATCCCGCTGCTCCCTGGGCACGCCGTGGCCGGCAGTGCGGTGCCAGGCCAGGCGGCCGCCCCTCTCCCCGAGCCGCACTGTGAGCGCCTCTGCAGGGCTTGGCGTCGTGTTCCTCGCTTTCCGCGAACCGGGAGGTGGAAGCCGCTCTGCGGGCTGCGCGTGGGGAGGGACGGTGACGAGGGACGGAGCGACCGCAGGCGGCTGGCGGTGCCCTGCGGCAACGCTGTGGTCCGTGAAGCCCAACCAGAGCCCCTTGGCTTTAGCAGAGGAGAGGGCAGGAGCCGGAGGAGGCCGGGAACGCAGAGGCACTTGGTTACCACTGCCCGGCTCGCGAGCAACGATGGAGTTGTCTGCGTCGCCTCCACGGCCTGCGCTCGGCTAGCGAAGCTCTGGGCTCCTGGAAGAGCTTCCTCTTCCTGGGCAAGTTGCTGTTCAGTTGCTACCATGAGCTTTACCTTGCGCTTGCTGCCTGGGCAGTCCGTGAGCCTGGAGAGGAGCCGGGAGGGTGTTTGAGGAATAACCAAGGCAGCGTGCGCCGGGCAGGGTGCTTCCTGGCCAGAGCAGCGAAGCTTGCACCTTTGTGCCTCTGCTCGCTGGTGGGATGGGATGGGGTGCACCGCGTCGCCTCGCGCACGTCGGGTCTGCAGAGCTTCCCTGCATCCCAGGCCAAGGCCCTGCTCCACGGGCCAGCAATCCATGGGATGCTCCTCGCAGGCCAGTGCCTCCCGTGCCCGGCACCGTCACGGCGCGGGGAGGCCATGGGGCAGTGATTCACGTGTTCCCAGCGCTCTCTCCGTGCCTGAAAGTAAAACTTGTGGCCGAGGCTCCTGGCGGCGAGGGGGAGACAGCGGCGCTCGCTCCCCGCCGCGCTCCCTCCCCCTCGGCTCCATTCTCCGGAGCAGCCACGCAGCTGCTCTCCGTGTGTAAATCACGCCCTGCCTCCCTCTCCTGGAATTGCTGCCCATCTGGCTGCGGGATCAGGAGGTGAAGCCGGGATGTCTCAGTCGCCGGGCTGAGCGGGGATGGGGGCTGGCCCTGCCGTGGGTGGCTTTTACACGCCGGGTAACGCGGGCCGGAGGGCAGCTCCGTCCCTGTGCTCGCCAGCCCTGTTGACCGCTCTCCGATTGAGCAGGGTGACGGTGCAAGGGCTGACGTGTCTCCAGGCAGGAGCCTGCAGCCCTCCCGCACAGCCAGGCGCCTCCTGGCCTCCGAGATTTATGTTTTCATGGGTTTTACGTTGTCTCTTTCGCCTGAGGATGTTCTGGGGTATTTCAGGGCACAGTTTTGCCAGCTCTGTGTTGGCAAGCCAGGTTGGTAACAGCTTTGGTCAGGCTTTCTGTGACAACTCGTGGCATCTGCTGTCCTCTCTGCTCCCGCCTGCCACGGAGAGCTCACCAGTGTCCAGGGGTCCTTCTGTCAGGGGCAGGACCTGGTCCCTCTCATCCTCGTGGGCATCTTCACCCAGATTCAAGGGCCATTTTCCATGAAGAAACAGGTGCTCTTCTGGTCTGTCCCAGACATTACCTTGCTGAGAACGCCCAGGTGCTTCAGGCCTTCCCAGGTCCTAGAGATGAGGTTCAGGCTGGAGCTTTTAGGGCTCTTTCCATTATTAAGAACATGCTCGGTTGTCTGGGAGCCCTTCTGGGTGTCATGGCATGTCCTGACAACTTGTCTGTCCTTACCTGCAGTCATCAAGGAGTTTTCAACATGACTTATATAAAGCCTTTGTACTTGGATTGCTCCACCGTGCTGCACAATGGGTTCTTTGTCATCATGCCAGCTAATTAATTTTAACTTTCACTGTTGCTTCACTTTGGTGCACTGTCCGCCTGGTCCATTCAAAGCTTTTTCCCCCATCCTTGAATGTTTTTTAGCTCTCGTAGCAGTTTGACTTGTTGCTGAAGACAAGCAAAACTAGCCGGTCCTGCTCTTGCTGGTCTCCCAGGGAAGGAGCTTCCCTTGCCCGCTGCTCCCGTCGAGTTACGGACGCCCTCATTGGGAATCGGAGGGCTGGGGGGCGAGGGAGGCTCTTAGGAGGCTGTGCTGGAAGTGATGCTGCTCCAGTGACTGATTCCTCCTGGTTGGCAGCTGAAGGTCTCTGTGCATAACATGCTCTGATGAAAATCACAGGCTTTGGTAGCTTGGCCAGTGATTGGCATTGTGTGCGTCTTGCAGCACTGGCCCGGAGAGGTGAAAATGTTGGTTGGATCTTGAGGACGAAAGCCCTTGTTCATCACTCCCTCAAGGATCCGAACACATGCTTGGGAATGTAAATGCAATTGTATTTAACGTTGATTATTTCTTGAGGGCTGTTTGTTTGCACTCCGAAAAACAGGTGTTTTTCCTTTGCCTCTTGCATCCTGCAAGCAAACATCTGCTCCCCCTTGGCGGCGCGGAGCGGGCGCTGGGAAAGGCTCCGTGTGCGCCGATGAGGAGGCTGCTCCTTCCTCCCATGGCCGGACGCTCCGGCAGGCTCCGGGGCTCCTCAGGAGTCGCGAGAGGATGAGGGTGCCCTGGTGTCCGGGCGCGTGGAGCAACCTCAGAGGGGAGGCACAAGGCGGAGATGGTGGCACGAGGAGGAGGAAGGCGCGAGGCCGCGGTGCGGTCAGCAGCCGGAGCGGTGCCCTGGAGCCGTGGGGAGCGCGTTGGGTTGCAAGGAGCCCCCCGGGCTCACCCGGCCACCCCACGCGGCCAGAGGTGGGTGCGGGGCCGGCGCGGGCCCCTCGGGAGCCTCACCCGGGAGAGCCGGGCATTGTCTCGGCTCCCGCGCGGCCGGCCAGGGGAGGAGGGGGCCGGGTCTCCGCATGCATAAACATGAACTTAATTTGAACTGATGGGTTTTGTGCGAGTGTCGCCCAGCTTGCCGGGAGGAAAGGCTGCGACAGAAGGGAGCTCCCCACCAGTTCAGGAGGGAAATGGTAGCGGGTCAAGGAATATGAAATTGATGCCTTTGTGTTTAATCTGGTTATAAGGACGGCTATTAGAGATAATGAATTTTGCCTGTCCCCATCGTTGTAATACAAGAACCTAAATGTCTTTCAACATAGAGAAGGTCACTCCTCTTTATTTCTGGTTGTAAATTTTGCTGGTTACAGATGTTTGGTGTTGATACACATAGCTAATTAAGTTCTTCCTTAAGCCAGTTGGCAAGGTGCAAGGGTGCTGTGGGCGAGGGTGAGGTTGGAAGCAAGGACACCAAAACCAGCCGTGGCAGCAAGGAGACCTTTGCGACGGCTGCGAGGCCGCAGAGCCACCTCGGCACAGCCCCAAACTGCTCTGTGCTCCTTGGGTGCTTGCAGCTCTTGCTGCTGTCGAGCAGCTTGGTGGGAGGAAGGTGACTTGAGAAGCGAGTTCTCGTCTTGTCGTCGTCGTGTTGAGACTGTGGGGGCTGCTGTGAGCGAAGCAGGTGCCTCCAGGGAGCCGGCGGGTGAGGGAGGAGGCGCCGGCGCGGGGCGGAAAGCGCCGGACCAGCTGCTCTGGTGATCCCATGTGGAAGAGGCGACTTGGCAGCCGCTGCAGTGGTCCCCGCGCTCCGGATTTGCGCGTTAAGCTGGGCCACAGAAACTTCCTTTGCTACCGGGCGGTTGCAAAGCCCCCTCCCGCCGCTGCCCAGCGGGTCCTGCTGGAGAGCGCGGCCCCTGCAGCGGCGGCAGGACGGGGCTCCGCGCGGCCACGCTCCCAAACTTCCCCCTGCTCCTTGGCTCCCATCCGACCAGGAAGCTGGGAGCGCAACCAGCTTCGCGCTGGTGTTTGGTCTCTGCTTGTGCCCCGAGTCCAGGGGTTGCCCTCCCAGCTAAACCTCCAGGGAGGTTTAGCCAGAGCTTGGCGGGTGGTTTTCCCCTGGGCTTGTGTGCTCAGAGCCTGGGCAGCCCTGCTCCTCCAAGCTGCAGCTTGAAGGGAATTTAGCAGGAACTGTAGCATTCGATTTGTCCCTGCTGTGACCTGAGGGCGGTGAAGGGTGATGGAGAGGGGAGGCTCCTGTAATACTACACGGCCTCGCTGCCCTGGTCAGTGCAAAGAGTTAGTTCCCGGCTCATGTTCCCGCTCTATGCCGGGCACCCTCTGGAGAGCCCGTCCGCGACACAGCCCTCCCGCGCGGCATCACCCCGTTAACCCTCCCGCCGACCATCTCCCTGCACCGCCGCCGGTCGAGGCGTTTTCCTTTCCAAAGAGATCTCGACTCCGGCAATGCCAGAGTGTTAAACTGCTGTGCCTGCGGACGGAGCAGTCCCCAGCAGCAGTGTGGCGCGGGCGCCCGTGGCGCTGGGCAGCGGCCGGGCCAGGCGCTCGCTGCGCGCGCACGGGGACGGGCTGTTACCGGAGCCGCCGTGCCGGGAGCCGGGGCCTTTGGGAGGCCGTTGGGCACCGTCTCAGGCGCTCCCTATCTGGATCCCTTACATAATACGTGCTGGCAGATGCCCAGGTTCAGGTTAAGCGTGCAGCCTGGCGATAAACTCTCCAAACAGTGGCTGCAGTGGCGAGTGCGAACCCTCCTGCCATTATATCTTTATCCTAGCATCTCCCGCCGCCCCAGACGGGCTGCACTTTTATTTCGCCCCCTGCAAACACCTCACAATGTCGCTCTCCCTCGGCAATGCTTAAACGCTGGTAATTGCTGACCAAAGGCAATCCCTGACATTTCCCTCGGACGTGTTGTTCCGGACGGCTCCAAGGGGCTGAGCTGGGAGGCGTGGAGCGGGGAAGGCTCCGTTCCGGGCCCAGCAAGGCCTGAGCACGGAGCAGGAAGGGACGGGGAAAGGGATCCGAGCTGCGTTCGACTGCCCTTGTCTTATATTTAAAACTCAGCACGTGCTTTTTCTTTTTTTTTTTTTTTTTTGCATTCTGTCTGGCCCTGCTTTCTTCCCTCTCTGGATTCCAGGCACTTCTCTCCCCCCTTTGCTCCTGATTTATGCCACTCTACATTTTCTCCTCGTTTCCATGCATTTTTCTCCCCTCCCTTCTTTTTTTTTTTTTCCTTTCTTTTTTTCTTCTTTTTTTTTTTTTTTTTTTTGTGCTGCTCCTGCATCTCCTTGCTCCTTTTTTGTTTACCAGCTTCCCTGCCTTCCCAGCAAGGTGCACCAGCTTCCTGGTTTTGTGTGGCTTTCAGGGGGGTTTTATTGCTGCCCGTCTCTTGCGCTCCTGCCCACAGAGCAGAGCGGAGGCCGTCGTCCCTCATGCAGACCCGAATGGTCGTCACCCCTCACGCTGCTGCTTTGGGGGCCTCCCCAGTTCGCTGCTGCTCCGGGGGCTCCCGAGGGCTCTGGGAGTCTCTGGGCCGGGTCCTTGCTGGGGGAGCACGTCATTCCCTCGGAAACGTGGAATATGCTGGGACATCTCCGCTTGGTTCCCCCACACGGCAAGGAAATGCCTCGAACCCGCCACCAGCATGGGGACGAGCACCTCTCCCCATGGACGCGCCGCCTCCAGGCAAAGCAGCGTCCCGGAGCCCCGGGCGCCGGCGCCTCGGAGCGGCGCGCGGGGCCGCGGTGCCTGGCAGCGCCGGCGCGGGCACCGGCCATCTGTCCCCGCGCGCGCGCACGCACGCGGCGCCGCCGCCGTCTGCTCGCGGCAGAAGGGCTCGCGGCCGCCGCGCGGCCCGGCTCCCGCCGCCGGGGCCGCTGGAAGTTCCGCTCTGCCTTTGTCTGCTCCCGCCCCGCACGCGCAGCCCAGTTTTTGCTCCCTCGCCTCGCCGGGCGTGCGGAAAGTTTGCTGTTTTTTTCCTGCATGTGCATATACTGAGTAATTTTATTAGCTGCCGGAGCAGGAGGGAAAAAAAAACAAAATACAAAAGACAAAGCAACGGGCATCGAGTAGGGGGGATTCTTGGGTGTATTTTATTATTTTCGTCCACGCAGCCCCTGCCCCATCCCCATGGAGCCTCGTGCAGCTTGTGCAGCCGCTGCTACCCTCGCGCGCTGCTTTAAAGGGTTAAAAATTATGGGGAAGTTCAGCTAGCACTTGCAAGATATGGTTGCCTTAGCAACAGGCCTTCTAATCTGGTAGGTGACCTGAGAGACTGTGGAAGATGCAGGGCTCGGTTTGGCATTTCATTATTTCATGAGGCTGCGGCTCCCTCCAGCTGGTTCGCCTCTGCGCGCCGCGGCCGCCGGCATTCCGGAACAAAGCGCCGCCGGGAAGGCCGGGCGCCGCGCCGGGGGCCGCGGGAGGCCCGGCCGCGCTTCCCGATCCACAATACCGGCGCGGGGAGCCACAGGCCCCGCCGCACTAACATGGTTCCCGGCTGCCTCCCTTCCTCCTGAATCCCTGATTCACCGTAGCTGAGCAGAACCGGGACCCTTCCCCCCAGCGCCGGGAGATAGGCGGGTTTCCGGAGTGCTTTGGAGGCTATGGAAAACCAAGGTCCTTTCTCTAATGGGGTGGTCTATAAGGGGCAAATCCCAGAAACCTTCCCTGCGAGAGGCTGGGGCTGGAGCAAAAGGAAAACCCCAGCCCAAGAGGGACCAGGAGGTTAATGCAAGTGTGCAGCGGGCGAGGACATGGAGGGGAAAGACGATATAAAAGGTTATGGAGATAAGATGGACCAGTCCGGTGATGACTTGCAAATGTTTTTGTGAAGAACACGGGTTTCGGAGGAGCGCGAGCGGGGCGGCCCTTAATGCAGCTGCTTTTGCCACGCGCTGCAGGGCGGTTGTTGTCGTCGTCCCGCTGGAGGCCGGTGCAGGAGGCTCGAGGGAGGCTGCTTGGGCGTAGGAAGCCGGGCCTCCCGCTCTGGCGTTGGTGCTCGTTGGCAGCACATGCGGTGCCTTGGAGGCCTGCTGGAAGCTGCCTTCACTCAGTGCCCGCCGCTTCCCAGTTTTCCTTGCCAAATCCATGACCTCAGCAAGCCTTTGGGGCTGGGAAGTGGCGGAGTGGGACGTGTGGTCCGGCTTGTGCACACACAGTAGTGGGTGCCGCGTGGGGCTCCCGTGGGCCTTTCTATCAAACCCGGCAGCGCCTGGCAAAACTTGGCGCCTGTTTGCTCGAGCTCGGTCTAAACCAGCTCTCGCTGCTCGCTTGTTCTTCTCCCAGCTTTCTGCATGGCTCTGGGAGGTGTGAAGGGACACGGGCTCTAACGGGGCACGTCTTTGCTTCCTGCATCCCGCATATATGCATGCACATATATGTATGGTATATATGCACCTATATACCTGTGCACGCAACCACCCTTAAGCACGCGTTGAAGCACTGCTGGCCCCAGCTCTTGCTCTTGACAGAGCATCACCTGGGCTTACTTGCTGTTCTGTACAGATTTTGCTGCCTGTCCCTCCGGTGTCTCTGGCCTCTGAGGCGTCACTTGCCGAAGCTTTCGGTCCAAACAGCATTAAGGGAGGTTTGAGCTTTCTCAAAGGCTCAGGAGCCAGTGCTGCTTCCACAGCAGGGCTCTTCCCATCGATGCCTGCAGATACCTTGGTCAGGAGCTCGGTGCAGGGAGCTCCTGATTCCTGTGGATGCCGATGGCCGAAGCAGTGCAAATCGCTCTTGTTTTCCATGCCCTGCTATTGCACAGTTGCTCTGGCAGCTGCTGGCGGACACCGGCAGAGAGCTGCCTGCTCGTCTGAGCCTTGAGCGGGGAGAACATGGGCCTGGGCTTGGATCACGGTGCTGATGTGTCATCTCGCAGCCTTTATTCGTCCCCAGACAAGAAGCCAGCAGCACAAGGCACACACTTTTGTTACTTAAAACTGAGCCCTGTGCACAATGCAGCCGCTGAAAGCAGTCTGCTGTCTGAGATGCCCGGATTTATGGCTCCCGAGCGTCGCTGTAGGTGTTGGCTTCCACCGGAAAGCAGAGCCCGGGCTGAGTGGCGGGAGCGGGGAGCGGGAGCTGTGCGAGCGGGCGGCGGCGCCACGGGATCGCGGCCGCGCGGGCTCCAAGGACCCGGGGCCTCGGCAGCAAAACCTGCCTCCCTATCCTGCCCTGGCCGGGCCTGGAGGTCCCGGAGCCGGAGCGAGGTGGTGCGGGGCACCCTGCATGGGCTGCGCCGTGCGGATCGTTCGGATCGTGTGGAAAGGGCTGGACTTTTCCCTGGTCCTTGGATGCCGCCTGTGTTGGAGGTGCCAGGGAGTGGGTGAGCTGTGAATTTGCTCGTAAAGGAGGGCAGCTGGGGACAAAAGCTGGAGCTGCGTCTCCTCTGCTGCAGAGCTGCGAGACCTCCAGCAGCCGGAGTGCTGGGTGAGCCCGTGCCCTCTGGAAGGCTCCAGTTCCCATGAGGACTGCCTGGCGGGCAGCAGGGCTGGGGGGCTGTGCCTGTTACAGACAGCCGCCCTAGTGCCCGGGGCTGCTCATTCCGTGCCCAATCCAGCACCCAGCGTGTCCTGTGTCAGAGCCCTCCGGCTGCGTCCGGGCGGCTCTCTCCATGGCCAGGTCCTGGTGGGAAGCGGAGCTGGGCGCCCTGCTTGGAGAGCTCCCGTAGTTCCACCCGGAGATAAGGAGCCGCTGAACAGGGCTGAGCAGAGATAAGAACAGGGCCCGTCCCCGCACGCGGGGGCCACCCGGGCAGCCCTCGTCCCCCGCCGTCCCCCCGTGTGCCGCTGACTCCAGCGCTGATGAATCAATTAGAAAAATGGCCCGCGTCGGGGACCCCTCGCCAGAATGCTGGGAAAAGGCTCCCCAGGGAATGCGCGGGAGCCTGTGCGCTCCATAAATCTCCCGCGCCTCGGCTCTCCCTCTCCAGTAAATCTTGCTGCTGGATGGAGATCTCGTTACGCTGGTGCCGGGAGGGGCGGGGAGGACAAAGCCACCAAGGCGCTGCCCGTGGCACAGGGAAAGAGGGGCTTTCTGCGGGGGACAGAGGCCGTGGCGTGGGGCTCCCGGCCCCTTTGCGCTGCCCCTCTGAAGGGTCCCAGGGCACAAGGGGCTGGGGGTGCCGCGTGCCTGGCGCCCTGCCCGACAGAGCCGTCCTCCGTGGCTCCCCCGCCTGGGGACAGGCCACCCCCTCGTCCCCACGGTTGGTTTCCGCGCCGGATTCCTTCCACGCGTAGGAAATGGCTCTAACATGTTGGAGGCCGAGCTCGCAACACCCCGCACATCTGCCAGCCACCTGAGCAGCCTCGTGGCCCAGTTTAGCACTTAAGGTAGCCTCGGGTGGATTAACTCTCGCTGGTTAAGACAACATCTGACTTGCTCGGTGCTTTTATCTTTCCTGGCAAGGATGTTGTAGCCCTCTGGAGAGAGGTGGAGTGATGGCGCTGGCAGGAGCGAGGCAGCCGCGTGCATCCCGGCGGGAATGCTGCTTCCCTGGCACGGGAAGCCGCCGTCGGCCTCCTGTGCTCATCGCTGAGCGCCCCGAGAGCGGCAGCTGCCGGCCCTCGATCTGGTGTGGGGTGTGCTGGGCTGGACAGCGAGGGAGCTGGCAGCCCCAAAGCTGCCCGGGAGCCCTCTGAGATGATAGGAGAGAAGAGAAATGCTCCGCTGTTGGTAGTTTACTCCCAGGTGGGAGGTTTGGGACAGCCCGTGTTGCTGACAGGCTGCAGGAACCTCTTCCTGGAAGGTCTCCACTGCTCCACGAGGGGCTCGGCAAGGGGATCCCCCAGGGACACCCCGGGGACCAGGGCAGGACTCGCTGCACCGAAAGGGCTGTTTCTTCCTCCCTCGCTTGTCCATCCTCATGGGGACTTTGCAGAGGTCACTTAGTTCTCTGAGCACTTGCTTAATTGCAGGCCCGTGAGCGTGAGGGAACAGACTGTGGATCTGTTGGCAAAACACTCCTTGTTTGCGGAGCAGTTGCCTTCTTCCTGCGAGGGCTTCTCAAGTTTTAAAAACAGAATAATATGTTTTTCAAATTAAAATTAAAATTCTCAAGGAAAAAAAATGTTGGTTCCTCCTCCCTTCTTCAGAAATTGCTCCGTGATGGCAGCTGGAAAGTGATATTCTAAGTGTTGTGCATGCCATCTGCCTTGCTTGGATCTAGGAAATGGCTGGAGCCTGTACAGCCTCGCAAGCGTTTCCAACGCTTGCTGGGGTAAAAATTGTGCCCTTTTCTTGCCTTCCCCCGTCAGACCCGCCGAGACTTGGCTGTTCAGCAGGTGAGTTTGAAGTCGAGGCCAGGGTGCCGTGATCGCTCCCTCGTGCTGTGGAGGGGCACGCACAGGTTTTAGACGCCCCAAAACCTGTTTCCTTGAAGTGTTCCCAATGTCAGTGACCACCTACCCGGAGCTGGTGGCTGCATGGGGGGCACCTCGCAGGCCCCCGCTGCCCACCAGCGTGCAGAGAGAGCAGCAACAGCCGAGCATGACGTCCCCGGCCTTCCCAAGGTAAACAAGGAAGGAAAACGCGGTGCTGTCTCTAAAATAAACACATCTCTCTGGGCGTTTGCTATGGAGTTGTCCCTGAGGTCTTTACTAGCTGAGCTCCTGTTGGCTCATTGGTTGGGCGACACCAGAATAGTTCGGCTTGGCTTCGGTTTACCCGGTTTTTACAAAACTCTGCAAAGACTTGAGGCCTTGGGGAGCTCGGAGGAGATTTTGGTGGCTTCCCTGGGAAAGTTGTATTTGGTGGAGCGTGATCTGCTGACAGGGTTGTCACGAGGGGAACATCCCGAAAGGAGTGTTTGGGAGGGGGGTGGATACTCCCAAAGGGGAGTATCCCAGTTTTGACCCTGAATGTGATCGTCCCGTAGCGTGCAGCCCTGCGCACGCGCCCGGCTGCTCTCCGTGGTGAAGGGCATACATGTGGATGTAAGCTCTTTTTCCACGTTGTGAAGGATGTTCAAAGTTAGGGGATTCGGAGCGTGTCCTTAGAGTGATTTCTCTCTTCCTTGGCTTGTACCTGCTGCCCATTATAGAAACTCCCAGCTTTTGGGAGCTGTGTCTTTACTCGGGGTGTGCTTAACTTTTAAATTGGCTGCCTGAGATTCCTAATGCAAAACAGAGTCGCCTTTCGTTGCCTGGCGTCATTAGTGACATAAAAGGCAGCAGAGATATAGGTGGACTGTGCAGAGGGAAAAGGAAGCAATTTCCAAACAAATCCAGAGGGCTCTTAGGGAGGAATGGGAAGCTGAAGGATGACTTAATCCGCTCAAGAACCTCTGCCAGCCAAGGGCCAACTTTCTCCTGGTCTCCTTCAAAATATCTGTTTCTACATTGGCCCGAAGAAGACTCTTGATATGGCTTGCTCTGCTTCAGGACAGGGCTGAAGGAACCCAGGTCAGCGTTTCCTCCCATGTTTCCAGCCTGAAAGATGTTTTATATTTTGAAGAAGTGCATGGTGTGAAGTTTCTGAAATTTCTGGGGTGCCACGCAGACTCCAGTGAAACCTAGTTAACCATTTTATTTGGAAATAAGTTTGTAGGAAACTCTCTAAAGTCCCAGCTTAGCCGCCTGGCTCTGTCTTCAGGTCCGCTTTGTAAGACAAGTCCAGCTCATTTAAACTGAGCACCCGGGAGCCACCTCTGCGTAGAGCCGTCTTGGCAGCCTTCCCGCATGGAGCCAGCGATGCCACCTCCAAGGACAACCCGCGACCAGCAGGGACCCAGAGTGCTGCCGTGGGGTCGTCCTGCTGCAGGGTGCAGCTCGAGGTGCAGAGGTCTCCTGAGCAGAGAGTTCAGGAATCCAGTAATTGGGCTGGAACAATTATTTTTGGCTTTTGCTGAGGGAAACGCTATAAATACCAGCCTGCAAGCTTGTGCAGTGACTTTGCAGTGTGCACCGGGGTTTTTGCTCTTGTCCACCTTGCATTTTATTGGCAACGGCGAGGGTGACACTTATCTCCAGAAAACGCAATTTGAATTGATTAAAGAAGCTCTTGCCATTGGCCCAAGTAACCACAGCCAAACTTTCTGCAGAACTGATTACGTTTTCTTAGAAACTGCCAGGCCAGGGAGGAGCTGCAGCACCGGAGCCCGTGTCTGGGGGAGGTGAGGAGCAGGAGGCTCCACACGCTGCTTGTCCCTTGCAACACCAGGGCTTCTTGCAAGACATTTGGGTGCTCTAGGAAGCCCTGGAGGTCCCGAAGGGAGCTGCCCCCACCAGATACCTTGATCTTGATCTTGCCAGGCTGTCTTGGCACCCTCTGGGCCCCTCCAGCTGGTGCAGTTGTGGGTGGGCTCCATAACCCCAGTGCGGATTTGCTGTGGGGACGTTTGGGCACAGGTTTTGCTGTTGCAGATCACCGCCCCGTGGTGTTTCGGGCTGCCCCGTGGGTCCCACAAACGCCTGTGTCTTTTGCATAGGCTGTGCCTGAAGGCGAGCAGAAATTACAAGTGCCGGGAGTGTTTTGGTGAGATTAATAAGATCTAAATAAAACTCTTGTCAGGCAATTTCTGCGATATACTTCATACCTCCTTGTAATCAAAGCCATTGCAAATGAAAGGTTTTACGCTCATTACCAGCACCACTTGTTTGTGAAATCCTTAGAACCGTGGAGGGTTTTCAGCTGAGTCCTGTAGTAAAGCGCAGCTCCTCTTTAAGTAGCACCTTGCATTGAGAGAGATTTCGGGGCACTTCCCCGCCGGGAAGCCCAGCCAGCCTGCAAGGGGGGGTGATCCGAGTGTTGCTGCATCATCACCGGGGAGAAGGACTGCAATTTGCAGAGCCCAGTGAAGGAACTGGAGGAAAACAAAGCAGAGCGACGAAGGATGCTGATGTAAGCAGCGCTGAGGAGGACTTCCCGTGCCAGAGAAGTGCCAACGCATGAGAAGTGCTGCTCCGGTCGTGCGCCTTTAGGTTTTACTCATCTGATGATCCCCTTCCTCCCACAGACGCTGGTGCTTCCTTGGACAAGGCGCGCTGGGAGGGAGCTATAAATAACCTTGGTGCAGCAGCACCGGGAAGGCAGGAATTTTTTGATTGCCCTTGGAATTGTGAGATCACCGTTTTCTCCCGCGTCTCGCCCTGGGCCTCACGGCCAGCAGAGCAAGGGGCTCCTTTCCAGGGCATGAGGTGGGCACAGCCAGGTGGAGGGGATAGTGGTGAGTTGGAGCGCACCGAGCAGGGCTTCTAGAAGGAAAAGCACCGGATTCTGTTGTTTTCCATGCAAACCTCAATTAGGGAGGAACCTGTTACGCCGGGGAAGGATGCAAATGCTGCAGAACTAGATGAAACTCGTCCGACTGTCCTCTGCAGACTCAGTTGCATGGCATGTGTTTTGGTAAATAAGCTGCCCCCCTTCTCTGCATTTGGTAAACACTGAGGTTAGATTCCCAGCTCCGGACAAAGCCACTGGATGATGTTTTAAGTGTCTCCTACACCCCAGCGTCCCCACAAGCCTTGCTGGCAGTTCCCCGGGTGCTCGGGAGGTACAGGGCTCGACAGGGCACTCAGCAAGGCAGGACTCAGCCCTCTGCCTTCCCGCAACCCGCCGCCTGGGGCCGTGTCCCCGTGGCCATCCGGGTGATGAGGAGCTGGCCGCCCCTCCGGCGAGGGCCAGTGTCACCGCGAGCACCGTCCGGATGCACTTTGGTGCTCGCCCTCCTGCGAGACGCCCGACAACTCGAGCGTCCCTCCAGCCTGTAAAGACTTTCAGTCCTTATTGAGCCGGGCTGGATTTCAACCAGAGGCTGACCCAGAGGTGAAAGTCTCCGTATCCCATTACCAATCCCATGAGCTACCCAGTCACCCATCCTAATACGGTCTAATACACTTGGGAGCCAAATCACAATAGTGTTAGCAAGAAAAAAACAGCATATAGTGCACCTTCTTTTGTAAGCCCTCTGTCGCATCTAAAATAAATTTGCATCTAAATTGACAGGCTGTTTTTAATGTCTTCTGGCTATATAATGCTTAAAGGCCCAGGCTGCCTTTGTAGGTGTGCGTGGAGCGTAATCCCTGCTTGTATAAAGGGAGTGAAAGTTGCCCTGCGCTCCGTTGGAACCTGCTGTTTTCCGATCACGGCTTCGTGCAAGGTGGGGATGGGAGAGGGAGGCGAAGCAGCCTTGTCTGACTGCTGAGGCAAATTTAAAAGTTTTCCTTCGTTTTTAAAAAGTACACGTTTTCTAAACTGATTGAAACATCCCAACGGGGGAATTGCCCCACTCCAGGGCTGCCGTGTTCGTCCTGTTGGGGCTGTGCTGCGGAGCTGCTCTCCTTGCCCTGTGCTGGGGCTGTTCCATCCAGAGGCACCCCAGCGCCCTCGTAGCACTCTGCTCTTGCATTAAGATGTCTCAGATCTCCCTCCTTACCCGCCAGCGATGAGAACAAGCTCCCGTGGTGCATAAGTGACGCTAAAGACAGCAAAACCCACTGGGCGAGCCAGCTCCAAGTACGGAGGCTGTTTTGAAGGTGAGCTTCATTCCCTTCAGGAACTTCTCCTGGAAAACCATTCCTAGATGCCCTCCAGAAATCTGATGAGACCTGGAGGTCTTTCATTGCCCTGTGGTTTATCTGCAGATGCCCCAACGCTTTTTGCCAGAGTCTTGCTCCATGAGTTAGCTCGCGATTCACTGTCGACTTTGTTTCAGAGGCGTCTCGGGCCGTGGAGACGGGTGCGAACGCGTGTCTGCAGCGTGGCGGGTGCTTGTCTGCCTTAATCTCGCACTTGAGAAACGCTTCACCAGAAAGAACTTCCCTTTAAATTGAATTAATCCTTCAAGTGCTCTAGGATATTCAACATCGCTCCTGTTAAAAGGCACTTGCGCAGCCCTCAGGACACTCTATATTTTCCCTCTTTCCAGCTGAAGAAATAGGAATTAAGATGTCTTTAAGAGGTGTGGCGCGCAGGCTTCGCCCGAGGTTGGAGGGAGCAGCATGGGAGGAGCGCTGAGCCGGGGCTGTCAGAGCAATTACCCTGCGCCGGGAACGGCGACGCGGGGGGAAGATGCTGCTGCGTGCGGCAGAGATGGTGAATCTCCTGCTGCAAAGACACTGCTCCTGTCCTTCCTGCAAAGGGGAGCACCACAGCAGCCACAGGAAACGCGTGAACCTGGGCATCCAAGTGGGATATTAGCACACTTCCCCAGCCTAACAAAGGGAATTTAATTTTTGCTGCTCTTTAGTAAATGCTGGTGATGAACTTAGGGCAGCCCTGGCTCCTGCAGGGTCTTGCTTCCAGAAGTTCTAATCATGGGAGCCCAGCAAGCCCAGCGTGGAGAGAAAAGCCTCTCCCAAGCCCTCAAAATCCAGCCTTCCCATCTACATTGAACCGCATAGGTGAGCACAGAGAGGACGGGCTGGAAGAGGTGCTGATGCCACCGAAGTTTGCCAGGGAGCCTTGCACTCACGTCCCCAAGCAGACCCTGTTCTGCAGTGCTCATAGGCTGCCAGCAAAGAGCAACATGGGCCAGAGATGGGGAAGAAGGACAATGGGCTGAAAAATATTCCCATGGGATTTATTGAGGTCAGCAGGTTCTGTGGGATCGCTCCAGCGGCTGCCGCTGGCAGCCCAAGCCATCTCCGAGCCATTAGAGAGCCTCTTTAAGGCCCTTTGGAGAGCAGGGAATGTCCCTGGGGACCAGGCACAGACAGCTGGCTATATTTAAAAAGCGAGGATCCGGGGAGCTGGGGAGCTGCCAGCTTCCTTCGGATACCCGTAAAGAAGAAACCCGCAGTCATTTTGTTCCCATCAGTTTGTGAGCACCTCCAGGAGAACAGAAAAGAAGAATAAATGATAGCCAGGAAATGCAGGTTTTCCAGGAAGCCGAGGGCTGGAAGGAGTCTGTCTGCCCAGGGAGAGGGGAGCTCTGAGTGGGGGAGATCCCGGTCTGAATCCAAGCCATCCCAGTGGGATTCCCTCTAATCATTGGGGTGCTGGAAGCACCTGCGAGCTGGGGCCATGCTGGGTGCACGAGGCGGCCCTCGCCCTGCGGCCTCCCCGAGGAGGCAGAAATGGGGTGCGTGAACCCGAAACACCGTGCGGGACGGCTGCCAGCGCCGGGTCGCTGCAGCTAGAGCAGCCACGGAACGAGTGAGTCAGCAGCGCGGCGGTGGCGGCGGGCCGGCGTCAGCCCGTCCTGCGTTAACGGGAGGCAGGGCTAGTTAATGGGAGGCTGCCCGGGCCTGGCTGCCGTGCGGGAGCGAGGGCCGCAGGAGGCTGGAGCGCCCGGCTCGGCCCCAGCCCTTGGAGGCCACGGCGGGAGGCAGGATGGGCCCCAAGACGGTGGTTTTCTCTGGAGAGATTGGAGAGCTCAGGCAGCTCATCCCTCTCCAGCTACTGCCTCATTTCTCCTGCTCCAAAATCAGAATGAGCCGAAAGCGCCCAGAGACGGAGCACAAACTAAGGAGAGTAAAGGGAATACGAGGACAAAGTCCAGAGGAGAACTCCTGCGAGGCCGGGAGGGAAAAGAGGACACGGAGCGGGCGGCGCGCCGGTGCCTGCGTTGGGAGAGGAGCCGGCGCTGGGAACGTCGCAGCTTGGGAGGGATGTGTGGCCAGGGAGAGCTTGCCAAGACCTGCCTCGGGTGAGCAGGAGACACCCAAAATAGGGACACTGGGGACACTGGTCCTGAGTTGAGTGCCCGGCTCCCGGCTGGGCTCAAGGACTTGAGGGGATTACGGTGAGGGAGAAGAAAGCCCAGAAGAAAGACCTGGTGAGGAGGAGGGGTGCTGAAGGGCTGAATAGGGAGGTGTGAAGAAGTCATTAGTGGGTGGGATGTGAGAACAGCAGAGAGAGCAAGGAGCCAAAGAGGCCTTCGGGAAGAAGGGCAAAGCAGGAGAAGCTCCCACCGTGCTTCCGCCGCGCTGTTTGTGGGCAAGGAGCTGGTGAGGGCACACGCAAGCACTTCCCTCATAGACACCTCCCGTCTTTCTTGCTTTCTTGGCAGCCAGAGTGTGTCAGAGCTTGCTGAGCTGATAGGGCTATCTCTGATCACCACTGATGGAGCCCTTTGTGTGTGTTGGAGGGCTGCGAGTCTTGCAAAAGAGCCGGGGTTTCCTCCCATCTCAAACGTGCTCCGATTGAAGAGGTGCTGCCGGGCAGCCGGTGGGTCCCTGCTGCCCGCTCCGCAGGGATATTCAGTGCCCGGACAATGTGGAGCTGAGGGCAGGCGGGACCCCACCGTGCCATGCAGTCAATGCGTGTCGTGGTCGGGTGCTGCGGTGCTGGGCACAGTGACATGCAGGGCTGCAGACCACCAAGTCACTCTCCAGATGTCCTCAAATGTCTCGTTTTGGCTGGTGCGCATCTTGAGGTGCAGGGAATGTCTTTAAGGCTGGAGTCGGCCCCTTTGGAGGTGCCATAAAAATGAGCGTGTTGGGAAAGACTGCACAGAGCAGAGCGTCTCCTGAGGACGGAGCAGTCTCACCGTGGCAGCTTCCTTCACCATCCATTATTTATTTGTTTCTCTACAAACCAAATGCATCCATGTGCACTGAGTCTGGTGGCCACGCTCATTTTACCAAAGAGGTAAAACAAACTATATTTGTTCCTGACCTAGGATACTTTAATGAAAAGGAGCGTTTCTCATGTGCCTCTTTTGTGACCCGTTTCCGCGTCAGTGAGATAAATCTGCAGGTTGTTAAGGTGCCTGTCTGAGTATTTAAACAGCCTCAACTACTATAAAATGTTGAACACTGCTCTTCCCTAGCTTTCGATGCCGTGGATCCCAATCTTCCTGGAAGCACCTGAGAACTGTTGCTATGTAATGGAATATATTCTATATTATAGAATTATGTAATATATATAGTAAGAGTGACCAAAATGTTTGACTTCATTCATAATTCAGACCTACAGCTTTTTCAAGGGAGTAGTTGCGTGTGTTAGTGCAAATAAGAAGTCTTGTGTCGGAGGCATTTTTCTCCCAGTGCGTGTGGTTGATTTGGGAAGGCAGCTCCACTTTACAGACGTACAAATAAATGGGTGTTTTGGCTTTGAATTCACGTGGGTGGACAGCTCTGCTTTCGCTGGGTTATCGGAGCTCTCCTTGTTGGGGTGAGCGGTCGTGGCCTGTTCAGCTTCATTCCAGAGGTGTTTGTGCAGCGTGAAACTTCTGGCCTGCCAGACCAAGGGATAAAGAGGGCCATCCAAAAGCTTGGTTTTGGTGGCTGAAATGCTAAAAACCGGCCGGCCAGAGCACAAGGTCCACAGTGGTGGACCGGCCTGGATGCAGGGTAGGAGCAACATCAGACCCGTGTGTCTGGATCACACTCCCAGCACTGCATGGGAAACGAGGATGCCTGCGATTGTGACCCAGGGAGCCAGTGGTGCCAAGGACTGGCCTGAATGGGAGCTGGACTAGCCGAGGCGGCTGCACCAAAGCGGGGCTGTCACGGCGCGGGAGCGGGGTGCGCATCGGGAGCGGGGCGCGCGAGCCGGGCGGCGCGCGAGCCGGAGCCGCGCTTGTCAGCATGGAAATAACTGTCAATCCCCTTCAATCTGTCGCCTTGTTCCCGGGGGACAATTGCAAAACAGGCTTACTGGTACTTAAAAATTCATAGAAAACGTTTCTTATCACAACGTCATAATTGTTATGACTCAGAAGAGTAGAATTGCCATTTTCCTGTGCCTTTTTTCCCCCTCACTTTTGTTGCATACAGAGTCCCTAGCTGCAGCTGCAGAATCATAAAAACAGGGCAATGCTTTATTTTATGCTAACTGCTGCATTTGACTTGAAAATTATGTCCCAGTGGGTCTTGTGGTCAGCATATTATTGCTTGATTGATGGCTGTCAGAATGGCAGTCTCTGGCAGCTTGCGATGGGTGGAGGAGAACAGATGCCCGTTGACTTTAGGGGCTTAGCAGAGCCCGGGATTGAAGAACACATTTGAAAACAAAAGCAGATGGGAGGGCTCTGGTTAAGCTAACTATTCTTCCCTGCCCGAGTGTCACGGAGGAGGCTGGTGAGGTGGCCGTGTCACCCCTGTACCCTCCTTGCACACTGAGCTTCCCTGCCTGAAGGAGGAAAGGGTGAGCTGCTCTTGCACGGGGGAGTGCTCAGCCATCCAGAATACAGGCAGTTCATGAAAACCAGTAATGCAGAGGTCTAAAGGCAGCCCTTTCCCCTGCCGCCCAAGAGGACAACCTGCCTTTGCTGAGTTCCCACTGCTTGCCGTGATTCCCGTTAACCCTTAGCCCTAGTGATGTGCCCTAGGCAAGATGTCAGCAGGCTGCTGTGGCCGCCGCCTCGGCGTCCTCCTGTGTTCCCCAGCCAACACTGCACGGCTGCCACAAGGACGGGAGGGCCGCAGGCCAGGGACGCTCCAAATCCCAAGGCAACTCGGCCCCGGCGGTCGTGGGTTTCTCCTTGTCCCTGGGATTGGCTTGCGGATGGAGGGATCCGGTTGCGTCGCGGAGCTGCTGCGTGGGGAGGGAGGCAGGAGCAGGGCAGGGTGTGCAGTGACTGTGAAGGCTTGTGCTCATAATACCCCGTTTTGCTCCCAGTTGTGCAGGATCACAGTCTGAGCAGTGTCAGTGCAAGCAAGGAGTCTGAGTTCAGCCTGTTCCAAAAAGTGCTTGGAATGAAACAGGTTGTAGATACCATTCAGCGATCCCTAGTCTGATGCCTATCGTATCTTTCCCTCCGTCTTTCCTACCCTTTCCTACACCTGCAAAGGATTATAAAAGACCTAGTACTATTCTATGTTTCCCTTTCTTCCCTGTCTTTCCATGCCTTGCTGCTCTTCTTCCCATCCTTCAAGCCCATCCAAACTTCTGCAGGTTACTGCTCCTCATTGTTGTTGGGGATTGCAGGGTTAATGAAGAAATTAAATTTCACTGCTGTTTTTTAAATTAATTGAATCATCAGTGTGGGTAACGGGAAACAGTGGTATCATAATGTATTTGATATGGGTCTTTAAGTCAGCGTTTGCTACAAAATCTGGAGTGCTAGATCTTGGTGAAAGTGATCGCTAACTGATAGATTGCAGTTATGTCCACAACACAAAGGCTTCTGCTGCGTCTTAAAATGAACAGGTCATAAGGTTGAGCTGTTTTATGGCACGGTCATTTTCCATGTACGCTTCCCACTGTGCTCCTAGATCATACGCTGGAAAAAACCGTGCGGAGGGAGCTCTCAGGAGCCCACGGGCCTCCTGGTCTGCATCCCTAAAGGGGCACAGAGCACGTAGAGAGGGGCTGGTGCAGGAGAATGCTCCTCCTGGGAGCAGTGTTGAAGGTTTTGCAGAAACTCCAGAGTTTTTCCTTAAATTCCCCATTTTCTTTAATCACTATGGATCTGATATTGCAAAGTTGTCTTTCTTTTTTCCTCTTTTTTAAACTGTCCTCCCTAGACTCTGTCGGGCTGTTGAAGGACTGATCCCTTGGTTTCTTTAAGCAGCCCTCGATCTGGTGTCCTGAGCTCCGCTGTAGACCTGAGCGTTCCCTGCGCTCGCCCCGGCCTCGCTGGAGCAGGACCTGCTGCCGCGCTGTGCCGGGCGGCTCCTCAAGGACATCCTTGAGCTCTTTCCAGTGAAATCCCTGCTCTCCCTGTGCTTGCAGAGCGGCGTTTGGGACCTCTCTCCCTGCTGTTGCAGACACCAGAAGCCAGCGAGCTGCTCTGCTGGCGAGAGGGCCTCGTGGTGCCCGAGCTCCAGGCCAGGGCGCCTGCTGATCGCTCTGAGCATCGCCAGACCCTGCCCGTGCCAGGCTCTTCTGCGTCGCGCTAAACTGGTGATAAAATTTGGCATGGTTTCAGACAATCCATCTTAAAAATAGCCCTCAAGAAACCTCCTTGTTTAGCAGATTTACTGACATATTGAAGACATTAGTTCTGAGGTGCTGAAGGTGCTAAATCACTGCAAATCCACTGGACTTCATCCGCTGCGTGCCGAACTTTTCAAACTATGAAGCAGGATATATGGCTCCGATGTTAATTTCTTATCATTAATCTGTCCCTAAAACTGGAGTTTTCCCAAAGGAGGGGAGACAACTAAAGCCATCTCAGTGCATAAATCTGGCGTGACCAACAGCTGTGGTCTCCGCCTGTCCTCCTCACTGCATGAGAGTTGTGAAACATGGAGTTTGCCATCGGATCCCCGTGCGCCGATGGCACAGTTCCTCTGAGGATGATGGATGGTGGGGTTTGAAGCTGCTACTGCTCTTCCTGGCGAGCCCTTAGCCCAAGTGCTGCTGGGTTTTGATCAGAAGAGTTAGCGGGCAAAAATTTCCCTTCCCTCAAAAGGAAAATTGCAGCAAGACTTTTATTGATTTGTAGCAACATCTGGGCTTTTCATACGCGGTAGCTCTGAAATGGCTTCAAGATCTGCCTTAGAGAGAACAAACTATTCAGAGTAAGGCTGAACATCTTTGCAGGATGTTCCAGCCGGGTGGGGGAACAGAGCTGCCTTGTCGCAGCTCGCGGAAAGGGGCTCTCCTCGGAGGGCAGGCTGAGCCGCGATGCTCTCGGTGCCAGGACAGCCCTGTTCTTGCCTCTCCTGCGCTTAGAAATGCCTTTAACCTGTTCCCTGCTGCAGGACTGGTCCTTACTGTATTCCCGTTTGATTTGCCAGGGATTCTTGCCCCCCGTTTTCTGTGCAGCTTCCTGGGCAAGCGCCGTTTGCCGATGCTGGGTGCTCTGCTTCGTGGGTTTAGCTCAGTGCTTGCAAAGGGCGCTGAAATCCTTGGCCGAAGCGGCTGGGCAATCTGATCTGTATAATCTGGTAAAAATAAGGCACATCTTTTTTGCATCCAGGGCGCTCGGAGCTGTAGGTTTCTTAAGATAAAATATGGGTAATGGAATTGCTCTAGGGCTGCTTCTCCCTTCTTGCAGGCAGCCACACACCTATGAATCCCCCTTTCAGAGCCCTGGCTTTAAGTGACCGAGAGAAAAATGAACTTGTAGTTTTATTCTGTGCAGAGCTGCTTCCAGGTTTTTACCCGAGCCCGGTTTCTTTATGCTACCCTACTAACCTGATATTCTCTCTCAATGGCTCTTTACTCCAGAGAGCACCGTTCTATAAATTACCTTTAGAGTGCATCTGGACAGTGTACGACCATATCTGCATTACTGCATTTCAAGGCAAAAAAATCTCAAGGCTACTTAACCAACTGAAACCTATTAGAAGCTGTCTCGATATGAATATTGATCTTAGCATTTAACTCTGTTTTGCCCAGTTTTCCTAGACACAGAACTCATTAGCCAGTGCAGGAAAGGTGCTTTGGAAGCTGGGTTTCACTTCCATGCTCTGAGACGAGCTCCCTGCAGGAGCAATGCCAGTTGCTTCCCATTTGGGGATCGTATTTTGGGGGACAGGAGGTGGAAAAAGCTGAGTGCTCGTGGTGACTCTTACAGATCGGTGCAGAAGAGCTTATTTCTAGTGCATGATTTCAGATTTTCTATAGCACGTGGTGGAAGAGAAACCAAACTTGCTTATTATTTCTGCTAGTTATCACTCTAATTACATGAGATTTGCCATATGTTCTCCATAGGGAGAGGGTGCTGTGCATGGGGAAGGAACAGGGTACTTGCCATGTGCAAAGGCATGAAAATCCTTGTGCACTTTGAGCCAAGGTGCCGGTTCACCCAGAACCTTCTGGGTTTTGCTTCAACCTGACTGCTTTACCCCTTTGCTCCCTCTGTGCCCCCCGCACCGTTTTCACATTGGGAAACAAGTTGTCCTTGAGGATATCTCCGGCTCTTCCCGCAGCTGCCGGCTCCGCGATGCTCTCTGTGTTACTGCACGCTCCAACTCCCGGCACTCTTTTCCTACCACTTTCTTCCCTGCCTTCTCCTGCCCCCAGGAAGCTTTTGCTGCAAAACTGTGGGGTTTTGGCTTCGTCCAGCTCGTGTTTGTGGTGGCTCTGCACTTCCCAGCAGGAAAAACAGCTTTGGTCCTATTGCTGGCTGCCTGGCTGCTTGGAGCAGAAGTTGGAAACCAAACTCCATCCCAGTAAAGACATACTTACTGGCAAAGTCCTGAACTTAATTTGCACGGGGCTCTGCTGTTTAAACAATTGTTTGAGCCATAATCCAGAAGCCCTTAATTACGGCTCATTATTTGCTGTGGTGAATCCATAGACAAGCTCGTCAGCATGAGGTCTCCTGGTTGCGTGTCCAGGCCTCCTCCAGCCCCAGTGTCCCCAGGAAAATCAAAGGCAGAGGCGTCGGCAGCGCCGGCCTGCCCGTCTCCGCTGTCCTGGCGCACTGTGCCGCGGCCACGCGGCTCCTCCGCCTCCTGCAAACCCTCCTCCTTCTCCTCTTGCCCTCAGCAGCACATGGAGCAGAAGGAAGCGCGGAGCGCGCTCGCTGTGGACCCCGGCACCGCTGGGATGCGGGGAGGCTCCGCGGGAGCCGAGGGCGCGGGGCTGCAGGCACCTGCACAATTTACATGTCTGATTCCTTCCTCCTGAGCCTGCAAGTCCTGATGTGGGCGCTTGGCAGGAATTTCCTTCAGGCCAGGCTGGTTTGCGGGGGATCTGAGGATTTGAAGGGAATGGGAGCTCAAGTAACAGCAGAGCCGTGCGGGACGCGGACTCTGAACTCCCTGGCGCTTGGGTTTAGTTTAAAAATAAGCAAGTAAATATTTATGCCGGGGCTGTGATCCGAGTGGATCGTGCAGGACGTGGCAGGGTGCGAGCGGCCCCACGAGGGCTGGTTCCCCTTGGCTCCCTGCGCTCGCCGCCTGCGTCAACGCTGCCCATGCCCGGCCTCCCAAAACCTCCCCTTGCCAAACGCGGGGCTGGCGTGAGCCGGGAAGCCGCCGGCTGCCAAGCGCCTGCCGTGAAACCACCCAAGACCAACGTGTCCCGTGGACGTCACTTCAGGTGTCTGCTGCCAAAGGGGCCCCTTAGCGAGGGCACCCGGCGCGCGCCCGGCGCGCGAGGACCTGTTGGATGGTGCCGGGGCGCGATACTCGAGCCGGCTCGGCGCTGAAAAGCTGGTGCAGATAAAAGGATCCGCGGAGCGCTCGCAATTCCCAGCGGCACCCACGCCTACCACCGCCTGGATTATTGCACCTTGCTTGGGAGGAGCAGCCCGAGCTCGAGCCCTGGCTGGTATATAACAGCTGTCATCGCTGCTGCCTGCAACCAGGCGGCCGTATCATTTTCCTTGTGGCACAGATGGTTTTAACACTTTCCTGTTCCTTTTTTCTATAATTAACTCGTGTTTGCAAGTGGGAAGACACTTTCTTTTTTCCTTTTTCTTTTTTTTTTTTCTTTCTGGCAGAGCCATCAAGATCTCCTCGACTATATACTTTTTTAAAATCATCATGTGTCTATCCCCGACCACATTCTGTTGTTTTTACCCGTCTCTTTTATGGCCCCAGAGAAGCCGTGTGGGCCTTTCCCCCCCGCCACCAGCCTCCTCTTTTTCTTGCTGTTGCCTCGAGGTGAAATCTGCAGTAATTCCATGCGAAGGAGGCCCAGCTTAAAGATGAGAGTTAACGAATCCGGTCGGGGCCGCGGCGGTGAAGGCAGCACAAAAGCCGAGGCCTGGGGGAAGATGGAAGAGGCCCTTCCCTGCAATAAGAGCCTTTCGAATCCACCTCCCGCTTTGTGCGGCTTAGCGGGGTGCTGCGCTCATAAAAGCGCCTGGCCTCTGATGTCACTTCCTTGCAGGATCTGGGAAAAGTTTTCCCAGGGTGGGAATTGCGTGGCTCCCGGCTCGGCACGGGGCGCAGGTTGTGTGCCGAGACGCCGCGGGGGCTGCCCTGGCTCTGGGGCTGCTGCTGGGCTTTGCTGGGCCGGGAATAACGGATCGGGCTCTGGGCACCCGCGGGATGGGGGGCCGTGGGGCCCCCTCCGCCCAACTAGGCAGCCCAGGAAGTGAAGCTGGGTCTTGGACAAGGAATCCTGTGAAAGGCTCCCATCCCACATCCGAGAAAATCCAGGTCCTTTCCTAGCCTCTTTAAGGGCCTCTCATGATGCAGAGACTTGAACATAAAGATTTAAGGCTTTTTATTTTTCTTCCCCAAGAGAAATTTGTGCATTGTGTGTTGTGTTTAGTGCTGAGGCCATGCGGATGCTCCAGGGAGCCCGTGCCCTTCCTGCGCCCTTGCACGGCGGAGGGTGCAGGAACGCCGGGCTTCCCCACTGCGGAAGCTGGGAGCGGGCGGCGGGAGCCGAGCGTTGGAGCAGCCGCCGGACGCGGCCTCTGCTCCGAGCAGGCTGCCGGCCTCACTGCAGACTCCGAGGTCTGGATCGGACACGGAGCACATGGAGAGACCCGTCCGCACATCCACGGAAGCCCCTCGGCCAGGCGGGCCCGGCTCCGAACGCGGGCAGCCCAGTAGCAGCTCCGCTTCATGGATATCTGCACAACAGCAGAAAAAAAATAACAAAGCAGAAGAGAAAAGCAGCCCCTCCCGCAGGAAGTTCCCATGCCCGGTTCATGGCCAGGAGAACTCTCTTGCTCGTCCCGCTCGTGGGTGTAGCTGGGCCCGTGTCCAGCACGGCCCGAGCATCCCCGCTGCGCCGAGCGGAGCCCTGCGGACGGCTCGTGCGCTCCTGCTTATCCCCTCCCTCGCCTAATCATCCTCTATTAATCTGTTGGACTCTTTGCCCACCCGCCCCGTAATCAGGTTTTCTTTAATGCTGTCAGCCTAAACAAGACCTTGCAGCGATCCTTAATGCTTTCCAATCGCTCCCCCTTCCCCTCTCCTGCTGTCTGAGAGCCTTAAGCTAATTTTTCCCCCCCATCTCCAGACTAGTTTTCCTGCCTCACGTAATAGTTTATCGGCGGGTCAAGGGGCAGGAGTTTGCGTGCTGGTTTTATAGGGTACCTCGAGAGCCTTGCTTCCAAAAGCTGCCAATTCATAAACATGGAGCTTGTATTAACATTCTTCTGCTGCTGGGGCGAATTCCTCTTCGAAGCACAATAATTACACTTCGCAGACCTTAAGCAAAACATAGCCTGAACTTTACTCTAACCAGACTCGCCATGCTGTGAGCAGCAGGCAAAAAAAGTGATTAATAAAAATGACACCGAGCTGCTCGTATCCGAAGTCTTCCCATAGCTCCGCGGAGCCACCAGGCCCTTCGGAGCCCGACTCAAGCTCCCGAATGCGCCAGGGATTTTAGGCAGGAGAGCCTGGCTGCGCCTACCCCAGGGATGCGGGAACCCCATCCCGTGGGGCAGGACGGCAGCAGCTTCAAAAACACACGGTGAGCTGAATAAAACTTGGGCCTCTCTCTCTCAAGCAGCGTTTCCTATCTCATGGAAACGTGGGGAAAAAAAAGCAAAATGAAAACGAGCGTTGCCTTCAGTCTCTTTTTAAGCCGCCCCTTGGCTGCTGCTCGCTCGGAGCGCCGAGGGCAGCGCGGCCGAAAAGCCGTGCGTCGAGTTCGCGCCGCGTCTAGTGCCGCAGATGGCTCGCCGGGGTGGGAGCCTGGCGCTGCCGCAAAGTCTTGAAGGCTGCAAGATCTTCCTCTTTCTTTCTTTTCTTTTTTTTTTTTTTCCTTATCCCTCTGAAAAGAAAACAAGACGTCCTTGGCTAACGGTAGCTAGGAAA
Source organism: Nothoprocta perdicaria (assembly GCF_003342845.1). Lineage (NCBI taxonomy): Eukaryota > Metazoa > Chordata > Aves > Tinamiformes > Tinamidae > Nothoprocta > Nothoprocta perdicaria. The sequence goes on along the minus strand of NW_020454092.1, from coordinate 18,210,277 downwards.
AAAATGTAATTATTTGTCCGCGGTATCCTCGCATTGTGTCTTCGGTGCATAGCTGGGGTTGTGCCGACTCTTTGGAGTCGCGCGATGTACTCCCACTCCACCCTGCAGATACGCACCCTTTATTGCCCCTTGGAACATACCCTAATAGAGAAAATGCTCTGGAAATTAAACTGTTTTGATGCACCCTCCTCCTCCGGAAAAATCCCGTCCTTCCAGTAGCTGAAAACCGGAGCAGCCTCCAAGCTAGATTAGCCCCTGGCTTTTCCCGACTGCGAAGAAAGCCACCAGTTATTGCAAATAGTGCTGAATTACACGGTAGCTTACGTCAGATTTACTCCTCCTGTCCTTCGTTCTAGCTGCTCTATTAATTTTCCAATGCCTCGAGCAATTATTGGACCTGGTAAACAGTATTTTCGGGGCAGCACCCACAAATAACGGTGATAACCAAAATGGTCTATTAAAAAAGAAAGAGAAGGGAATGGGCAGCTACTAAACTAAGCCTTGGTTTAAGGAGTGCTTTTAGTCTTGACTTTCAGCAGGTTGGCGACCGAAGTCGGTGCCCCGTCAGCCCGCTGAAGCCGGGGCCGGGCGCGTCGGCGTGTCCCAGCGTGGGAGGCGATTCCGGGAGGCTGGCTCGGGATGCACGCGGTTCATGCTCCATATGGCTCCGAGGGATTTAGCCGGTGCTGCCCCGGCGGATTAGGCGCGAGCGGGGAGAGGAAAGGAGGGGAAAGTTGCTGAGCTGCTGGGGCGGGCGAGGAGGCCGGAGGGCGCGGGATTAGGGCGCTGCGCGGAGCCTCTCCCGGGCGGATTCGCAGCCGCAGCCTCGCCCTCGGTTTTGACGCCCTCATCCCTCCCTGGTGGTCACGAGTGGGGTGCCAAGTCCGTCCTTCGCTCTCCCACGAGTGGCAGCTGCGTCTGCCTTTAGCTGCAGAGAGATCAGACCGATTTAAACTGACCATGACCTTCCTGTAAAGCCAAGGAGCTGGACTGAAGTCCTGGCCTAGAGGCGCCAGCTTGGCCGGCCCTGCAGGAGAGCTGCAGGGCTCCTGCAGACCGGCAGAGCCTCCTTTCCCTTCTCTTCTCCCATCCATGTGCTCCCGCGTGGCCTCTCCGCTCCAGTTTGGCGCCTTTCAGCACTGCTCCGTTTGCTCTCGGTGTGAGCCGTGTCGGCACGGAGAGAGCTTTGCTAGCGAGGAAACACCAGCCTGCTGTGCCGTTAAACTCTGCTGTGTGCTGCTCACACAAAACCCTTCTTCCCAAGGGACGGGACAAGCCAGCCTTGCGAGTGTGAGGTGCAGCACTCAGGAGGTCATGAGTCTTGCATGGGAGCCACTGGAGCGACCTGCCCATCCTCCTGCTGCTGGTGCAGGGCTGGATGGAGAAAACCCGAATCCAGCGAGTTCTTCACTAGGACACACCCCATTTCTAGTAGTCCTGCCTGAGGCTGCTCTCAGGCCATCACTGAGGGACCAGAGACAAGACACGGAGCGAGCCCCCTACGAGACTGGGTGTGCGGGAAACCTCAGGGCGCTGTGTGGAGATCCCTGGCGTTCCCACAGAGCACAACGTGCCCAGCGATGCACAGCTGGGTAGGGAAAGGGGGTTCCCTGCCTGGACGTGCTGGTCTCACCCGGACCTTGTACGTGCTGTTAGATGTTTGCTGTGTGCACCGGCCCCTGCGTGGAAGGGAACCCCGCTGCCCTCTGCCTCCATCGCATGTGCTGCGAGGCTCCCTGCCTTGCAGCCACAGAAAGTATTTTTGTTTCCTCCCTGGCAGTACTGAGAGCCTCCTAGGAGGATCCCAAGGTACCCGTGTCACCTTGATCTCACCCTGTGTCTGAGCAGGTACCGCTGAACCCTTCTGTCCCATGGCTTCAAAATCAGGAAAGGAGGTTTCAGGAATCCCCTAAACTCTCCTGTCCCAGACAGCTCAGGACTCCTTGGGCCTCTCCAGCCTCTTCTGACAAAGCCTTTCCTCCTGCTGCCTGGTGCCACCTCCCTGTCCGGCCAGCTCTTGGACCACAACCGAGGGCTTGCAAAGGATTGTCCAAGGCAAGCTTTGCAAGGCCAAGAGCTCAGAACAGGCGTGTTCACAGGAGCCTCCAGCTCCTACAGAAAAACTCACCCAAAGCCGTGGGGAACCCGACCCCCATCCCCCTTTCACTCCATTTGTGGCTCTCCTTTGCTGTCTGTCATCCCAGTGCCCATGACCATGGCGTGTCCCTTCCTCCCTTCCCAGTAATCCCAATGCCCGTGACCATGGCGTGTCCCTTCCTCCCTGCCCAGCAATCCCAGTGCCCGTGACCATGGCGTGTCCCTTCCTCCCTGCCCAGCAATCCCAGTGCCTGTGACCATGGCATGTCCCTTCCTCCCTTCCCAGTAATCCCAGTGCCTGTGACCATGGCGTGTCCCTTCCTCCCTTCCCAGTAATCCCAATGCCCGTGACCATGGCGTGTCCCTTCCTCCCTTCCCAGTAATCTCAGTGCCCGTGACCATGGCGTGTCCCTTCCTCCCTTCCCAGTAATCCCAGTGCCCGTGACCATGGCGTGTCCCTTCCTCCCTGCCCAGCAATCCCAGATCCTGTGGCCACGGCGTGTCCCTTCCTGCCAGCACTTTGGGGGCAGACACCAGGTGAGCGCAGGGCGGTGGCAGAGGTGCCGGTGCGCGCAGCGCTGCCAGCTCCGAGGTGCTGCCGGCTCCGAGGCTCCGGGCGCCTGCCCCGCCGCGGCGCTTCCCATCCCCACGCGGCTCCCAGGCAAAGTCCAGCGCCTTTGTTCCCCTCCGGCCTGGTCGGCAGCTTGCGCAAGGCGACGGACTTTGCCCGGGCGCTGCCCAGGCCAAGGGCAAAGCGTTTCCTTCGGCCGACTCGGCCGTGCCGAGCGCCGCGGGCGAGAGCAGGGACGTATTGAACAGCCACCGCGCTGGGGTTTTTATCCCCCTCGGCAAGTCAAAACCTGCTCTGTTTTGTTTTGTTTTTTTTAGGTCAGCTGCCCTCTCTGCCTCAGTTTGAGGCGTTTCTTTCCCTCCGTGGACATATTTAATACTTATCAGTAACATTGCATAGAGCGCGCTACAAAGCCGCATGCTGGAAATGCTAATTTTTTGTTAACCTGCCGCTTTGTTGGCAGAGGGGAGGGATTGGATTTTTTTTTCTTTCCCTCCTTTTTTTTTTTCTTTTTCCTTTTAAGGGCCTTTTTGTGAAAAATTTACTCTTCACAGATCAGTAGGCAAGTCAATTAGGGCCCTTTCGGAGCAGCCGCTCTCCAGCGCGGCGCGCGGGAGGCTGCGGCGGCGGTGGCGCGGGAGGGCGAGTGCCGCCGCGTCTGCGGGCACACAAAGGCCATTTGAATATCCCAGCGAGGTTACGGCGGCCCTTGAAAAGCGCCACGTATTGTCGCCCGAAGACGGTAGCCGGCGGCTTTTTTGTCTCCAGCAAAGCGGGCATCTCGTCGGGGCCGGGCAGATGGCGTTCACCTGCTCGGGCCGCGCTCGCTCGCCGTCGCCTTTGGTGCGGCGGGATAATAACGGGCAGCTGCCAGCAGGAAAATAGGCTTAAGCAAATGTGATATTTTGGCATTCAGATGCTTGGGAGCGCGCGGCGAGAGCGGGGGGACGGCCACCGTCTTTGCATTAATTTGCCCGCGCTGCCCGTGGCGGGAGATAACGCCGGTGCGGGGATGCTGGGCGCACGGAGCACAGCCGCGGAGCTGCTGTTTTGCTCGCCATCCTGATCCCAATCCCGATCCCTCAGTGCCTCACGTGGACGTGCTGGAGAGGGAGGAAGCACGTGCTCGTGTAGGGGATGCGAGCATCGCTCCTGCCTCCTCCATGCAAAGAGTCCTGCGTCCAAACATTCCTGCTTCCAGAGAGACGAGCGTGGCAGCTTTCCCAGGGGGTTGCATCGCTTCCCATGGAGCCGCCAAGCCGAGCTCCCGGCCCTAAGGGCTCCCTGGAATCCCAGCAGGGCTCAAGCCCCGGGCGCCTGCGGCTCCCAGCACGGAGCCGTGCCTCGTTCCATCCCGTCCTGCAACGTTTGCTGAAGGTATCGCAGCAAACAGCGACCGCAGCTCTGTCGATAAGGGCAGCTGGTTGAAATGGGAAATTGCAAACAAAATAATAAATAAATAAGCGCAAAGCGCTCCGTGCGCGCGCTGCTGACGCGCAGTCACGCCCGTGTGTTGGGAGCCGTCGAGGCGCTGCGGGCTGTGCTGTCTAGCCCGTGCGACTGGCAATATCCTCAGGAGCTGTTTGCACATCCTCTGAACAAGGGAAAACCATGTTTTTTAAATGCGGGGAGTGCAATGGCGTGGTGTTTTTAGAAAGGCGCGGATTTCTTTTTTTCCCCCCTCTTTTAAATTAGATTACCAATTTAAATCTAGCTTTCCTTATAACCCCTTCCAAAATTTACTTGGCAATTTCAGACTATAACAAGGCAGAAAAAACAGAAGCAGTGATTTGTAGAGGCACCGCAAAACAGAAGTCTAGCTGCCAAAGCCAACAGCTTCCTGAGTTTAAAAAAAAAAAAGAAAAAATTAGAATTAAAGCTGTATTACATGTTCTCAGTGTATTAATGTTTATATTGCATCCGAGCTGCCCGACACTTAACTAACAAGATTTGGTCCCTGTCTTGGAGGGTTTGCAATCCAAAAATGTATCTCCGAAGTAACCTGCCCCCAGATCTTATTCTTTGCCCCCAAAAATGGTTTTGAAAATTGTGTGTTTGAAGAGGGAGGCATTTGTCTGCTCTCACATCCCTGACCATAGGGATATTTAAAGGAAGCTGGACAATGGGCAGGGTTTGGCGAGGGGATGGTGACACTTCAGGCTGTCACTTGAGGTGTCTTTGGGCTCTCTGCAGCATCTTCATCTTTTTTGCATGGTCCACGTTCCGTGGGTGGCTCCATCACCCCCTCCTGGACCAGTAGCATCTCCTGGTCACCTGCACAGCCCTGCGGCAGCAGCAGGGCCCAGGGATGGCAGGAAGGTGAAGAAGGGACCGGGGACCCGAGCATGGAGCTTGAGCATCGCCCAGGAGGCTTCCCTGCAGCTCATCAGCAAACACCCCTTTCGGGTCGGCTTTGCTTTGCCTTTGGAGAGATGGCGTTTTTCCTTAATTTAGGCTTTTCAAAGGCAGGTAAATAAGAGGACTTGATTTGGAGAGCTCCTCACTCGACTGCGGCTTTCAAGGCGAGCGTGGAAGGAGATGAAATGCGAGTACATGTGTGTGTCCAGAAGGGAAGCGCGCCGGCGAGCATGTGGCTGAGTGACCCCTCGTAATTATAACATGACGGCAGCGGCACATGAAGTGAGAAGCGTTGCAGGGAGTCAACACCCATCTGCTTTAACTCTCGCATCTTTGCAGAAAACTCTGGCAAATTACCTCTCCCGGCAGCTTTGTTCCGTGCATTTCCTTTCTCTCCTTTTGTTTTAAAAGGGAAAAATCTGAAACTGCTCTGTGAGCTTTCTCCACGCCTCTTGTAGGTACACAAGAAACAAATCCAGAAGTGGCCACTAATATTTGGTTATAAGGAAAGGAAAAACACGTTGTTTTGAGGAGCAGGGAAGGAGCGGAGGGAGACGTGGGGCTGCCCCATGGTCGTGCTGCAGGGAGGTGGATAGAGCCGAGCGCCACGTGGTGATGGATGAACGGTAGATTAATAGTTCTAAGCAATTGCATTATCTAATGAAAATTTTATATAATTATTTTATATAACTTTTTTGGCAGGTGGGCCCTTAAATGGATAGTATTGATTGCTGGAAAGGAGCCTGCCACGTCTGCTGCTGGGATTATTAGAGGAGAATTTATAGTAATTAATACCTGTGTATTTACATCATTTTCCAAGCTGCTAATTGCGTGAAATCCATTTGAGCTGTTTTGGCAGTGCAGGAGAGTTCATAAACTTTTCTCAGTGTTTAGATTGGAAGCTGATGTTGGGCTGAGGTGTCGGGACTTTGCAAAGACGCCCGTGGCTCCGGAGCCGCCGGCGCAGCCGCATTTCCATGGGGGTCTGGCCTGGGTCCGGAGCCATATTCTGCCTCCTGCCCTCGGCAAAGATTGCCAAGATGTGGAGGATTTTTAGGAGAAGGGCTCTCCTTCCGGATGCACCTTGGTCAGCCAGGCCGGAGTGGCCTCGGGAGCACCGGGATGCTCCCACCAAATCCCTGGGCTCCGTAAATAGCTTCCCCGCGTGCAGCACTGGACGGGAAGCCTGGAGGCGGTGCAGGTTTTGGGGGTCTGGAAGACGGAGCCGCTCCAAGTCCCAGGCGTGTTTGCAGGTGGGATCGGTGCCCGCTTTCTGCTCCAGCCCCAGGCCGCCACGGGGAACACAAATGTTTATTCCTGGAGTTATGGAGGAAAAGCCTGCAAGCAGGGATTAAAACAAGGAGGTGCTGTGAAGCTTGTCAATAAGGACATTGAAAATGCCTTCTTTCACCACCTTCCTGGCATGTACCAAACGTGGAATCACCGGAGACCAAAGCGGCTTAACCCTTGCACTGAATTTTCAGGACGGGGCGTGCATGAACACACCAATTCTCCAGCCAACAGCACCCATCTCTAAACAGCTCTCGGAGCTGGAGGAAGTGCAGGTTTTACCACCACTCCGTAGTCAGCAATTACCAGTAAACCTCACTTAACTTCCACAAAGTTTTCCTGCGTAACCCGTCTGTATACACACTCGCATGCAAAAACAAGCTTATTCTTGTTTAGTCTGTCTTACACCTTTCGTTTTTTTTTTTTCCTGCCCCCCACCACACACCCTTTTTTTTATTTATTTTTCCCCCCCTTTAATTTGGTTGCTGTGAAATTTTGCAGCCCTGCCAAGTTATTTCCTTGGGATATATTTAGATAAAGCAAGATCAGCAGAGAGCGATGTGTGTTTGCGTAAGGATGTTTGTAAATGTTAGCAGTAACACTGTCAGGATTGCGGAGCAGATGTCCGGGAGATGCTACCAAGATCCTTATTTACAAACTTGTAAATGACTGAAGGGGTTTCCTTCCCGGGGATAAGGGGGCCGCCTACTTAAGAGATTAAAACCCTATTGTTTTGAGACTGGAGCTGCTCTGGTGGAGCTGCTGTCTCAGATTATCTTTTATAAGGGAAAAAGCCCCGTATTGGCTTGAAACACCATTGAACTGTTTTGCCTTTAAAAAAGGAAAAAAAAAAAATACCAAAAATGCAGGCTTTAAATGTGAAAATAATGGCTGGGGGTTGAATCCCCCTCCTCTTTTTTTAACCTTTTTTTTTTTTTTTTTTTAAGGGAGGTGTCATCCCGCATGTTGGTTCTTGGCTGAGCCACAAACTGCTGCTTTTGTTCCCCAAATGGGGAAACGGGTGGCTCTCAGTTTGTGCCTTTCAAGCAATCAGGAAAGTCTTGTGTATATTACAAGTATAATTAAGTTAAACTTGTATTCACCAAAAAGCATCCCTTGCAGCAAAATCCAGTGTCCCAAGAGAGTGATACTAATGGCATTTGGGTAGTGTGTGATTATACTGCAACACTCGGTCTGTTTTCTTCTTCTACCAATGCACAAAGCTTTATCCTAGGCTATTTTCTTTTTACCTTCTGTCATGCTAAAATAAAAGGAAACCAGTTTGTTTGCTAGAACCTCCAGCCTAGTGGCTTGCACCTCAGCCTCCAGTTCTGGGCTGAGGTTGCTCTGCAGAGCATCCCAGCTCCAACTTCTTCCCCTTCCTGGAAGAAATTCTTCCACCATTTCTTCTCCCATCTCTGCTCTTTGTAGAGGTGAAGACTTGCTCTTGAACCCGCGTGAATCAATGCAATGCCAAGTAGAAAGGGAGGTTGAATCTCGGTCTGTCAGGGATTAGCTGGAGCTGCCAGGGCAGGCGGTCGTGACTTGCTGATCTCTTGCACGTTCTCTTCGTGCAGGAGCGAAGCTGCTGTCTGCACAGACACAGGGATCCGGTCAAACTAGACGTATGTAAAACTTGAGTGGAAATAAGGTGCAGTTCTGTGTCACAGGTGTGTGCTGGTGCACACACAAAACTGCCCCTGGGCCAGAAGATCCATTCCTAACTGGGAAGTTTTCTTCTGAAGGCAAAGCTGGCCCCAGCTTGGAGGCTGCTTGATGTGGAGATGGAAATCTGTGAACCAGTTGTGTAACTGCTGGTTTTACTGTCATTTGCAGCTTGATTTTTAAGTGTTCTTCCAAGGAGGCAGCAACCTGTTACGATTCTTTGCGCTTACAAGGTATTAGTGCTATATGGGAAGCAGTAAAACAGCATCACTGTCTCCTGTGGAGGCTCTTTACAGCGAGCTGCTGCTTCACTCGCAGAGCACTCTCCTTTCTTTGCCCTGTTGCTTCTCACACCTCCTCCCTGCAGGGTCTCCTGAAGGTGCTGGCACGACGCAGATGGGAAAAGCAGCAGAGAAAGCTTTCGGATAACGTGATTTCCAGGCACGGGACGAGGCGGGAGCGATGCTCCTGGCCGTGCACGGGACACGGGGCAGAGCTGCTGCCACCCGAGCAGCTCCTTGCAGCTCTGGGCAGCCCTGCACACACTACCGTGCACAGTGGGCTTGCATTTTTTTCATTTTCATTCTCCTTTTCCCTTTTTTTTTTTTTTGCATTGATGCAACACAGATGCCACCACCAACCCAAAGACGGGCCTAATGCAGAAAATCATCTCGTGTTTAGATCTGTATGAAATGGTCAACATACTGTCAGCCCCTGGCATTAATCAGATTACTGTGAGGTGTGGGAGTGTTCTATTATTAAATTTAAAACCTCGCTGTATAAGATGAAGGCAGCTTTAATGAGATGAAAAGGCTTAACTGGAGTCCAATTAAATTCAGTATTACCTGTTTATGCAGGCTGCCTAAGTCCTGACCCGGCCGCTCGTTTCTTTCTCGTGCTCCAAAGCCTGTGCTGTAGGCAGAGAAATGAGAAGGGAGCAGAGAGAGGCTCCGAGCATCCCCCAGCACTCGTGCTGGAGGTGCCAACTTAGCCCCAGGTTTTAAACCCAGGAGCAGGTTTTAAAAAGGCCTGTCAAGACTGTGGGGGACACGGGAGCAGCGGGAGAGGGCTCCGCTCTGATAGCCGGGCTGCTTTCCGTGGTGAAACGCACTGACTTCATCACAATCCCGTCACATTCCACGGGACACGGGGACACCGGGATGGGAGGGAAGGGGAAGGGATGCGCCGTGAAGTGGAAGCATTTCTCCTGCTACAAGTAGAGGAGAGGGAAGCAGAGGGTGAGAGGGGGGTCTGCGCCCTTTGGCATCCCAACTTGTGCTGCTGGGTGTGTGATATGAGAGGCAAATGGAGGGGAAAAGGGAAAGAAACATCTGGAGCCAACAGGCCAATGTTCAGCCATCGTCTTTCTTTTCTTCCTTCGTATTTTTCCTGTCTCCTCTCCATGCTGCTGAGATCCTTGCTCCTCCCTGTCCCGTTCCCCCAGCCCATCTGCCTGCCTGTGCCACGAGGTCGGAGCTGCCTGCTCCCAGGATGCTTCCCGCCAAGGGAATGTGTTCCAGCAAGGGATACGGAGCAGCCGGCTGGTGGGCCTCGCATCCCATCGCTGGGATTCACTGCCCAAGGGAATTTCCCTTGGGCCCCACTTCCCATGGTGTGGTGATCACCCATGGCGGGATACCCACGCCTCAGGGGTTTGTGCTGCTCTACTGGCTGTCAGCACCTTGTCACCTGCTCTGAGGTGTTAAAAGTAGATATAGGTGTGGGGGTTCAGTGAAAACAGCCCCTGGGTGTCGGGGTGAGATCTGTGCTCAATGAAGCCAGTTGGCTGCGTGGACAACCCAAAACTGCAGCACCCTGAACTAGGGATAGAGGGGAGGAATCAGCTCCATTTTAATGTAGAATAAATACTGCTGGCAGGACCTGGGATTTGCTGGACTCATAGGGAGCGTTCGGGATCTCAGCGTATCCCGCTGGGATGTGAGCAGGGACGGGGAGCAGACGCCGAGGGGCAGGAAGGAGCCGTTTCCTCCCGGCTCTGCAGCGCTCCCAGCCCCTCGGCGCTGCCCTGGCGCGGGAGCTGAAGGTGATGAACATGCCGGATCAGCGCGCTATCCGGAGCACGGAACAGCACGTCGGCGCGGCCGCGGCTCGCCCTTCGCCAGCTTGGGCCGTTGAGCGCCCGCTCGGGGATGGCTCCATCCTGGCAGGGATTTATTTCCTCCATCAGGTACCCAGTGACCCGGGCGACACGGCACCGGCGGCGCGCTGGGGCTATCCAAGGCCTTATCTCCGGGCCTGGCTGCGCGCCTGCCGGCTCCGGGCTCCTTCCCTCTGGGAGCGCATGGATGCGGGAGGAGAGGGCGGGATTGGGCCCTGCGCAGCCCCACTGGGTCCCGGGAAGGCAGCGGGGCCGGCACACGCCCTTATCCAGGAGGGACCGGAGAGGGCGGCGGGAAGTCGCTGTGGTCCCGCGGTGGGGAGGGAGCCGCCGGAGCCGCTGCTTCCCCGCGTTCCTTGTTGTTTTTTCGCATCGAGGGGAGACTTCAGCTCTGCCTGTGGTGAGAGAAAATGAAAGCAAAAGGCCGGAGCACAGGGCTGGAGCCGAGCCTGCCCCCAGGCACGGAGTGCTGCCCGCTGCCCGCGGAGCCTCCCCGGCTTTCCCAGCACCCTGGTCCAGTTCGGGGTGTGGGAGAGGAGACCCGGCGCGGCCTCCATCCTCATCATCGACAGCGTCAAAAAATCAGAAAAAGAGAAAGGAAATGGGTTCCTCTGGAGGGTTAGGGTAACAAAATGAGGCTGCTGGAATAGCCCCTTGGCAACTTCGGTTGGAAAGGCGGCCTGGGAAGCCGGCTGCCCCGCAGCCTCCACACGCGGGCTCGTTCGGGAGCTCTCCCTGCCGTTCCGGCGAGCAGCGTTTCTGGCACCGCGGCCAAACGGCACATCTTTCCTCCTGCCTTTTCCTTTCCTTTTTTTTTTTTTCGTCTCCTTAACCTAATGTCAGTGGGCTGGCGTGAGCGGACTCCTACGGATAATTTAAGCATCCGGCTCCTAGCTGTGTTGTTTTGTCCAATTTCTATTGCGTTCTGACCTACATCATTCTTTATTTGCAAAGCTATACTTGCAGGCAGCAGTAATAAATCAATTAATGACTCTGATGAATCGTTTAATGGCTGACAAAATAACACTACAGTCAACAGCTTGGATCTCTACAGCAGTACCAGAAGATGCTGGTTGACTCAGGGTAGGGAGACGAAACAGAGACTGTTAGCTCAATTAGTGCAATTAGTGTGCGATTTAAAGGCTTAGACGGCATCTGCTGGCATACCAAGTTGGTGTGTTAACTGAGTGTCTAGGTTTGGAAGCGAAATGCAGTGATCCAGATTGTCATAATGCTACTTGCTTCCACTAAAAAAAGGCAAAAAAAAAAAAAAAATCCAGCGTATGTGGGAAAGCTATATATATTTCCCACATATATACATGTATATATATATATATATATGTCCCAAGAATCGCGTTTTGTTTCCAGCACAGAACAAATTTACCATCTAATAAAATGCAAATGCGCACGCAGGCTGGCTGTGCAATAGCTGTCACGAAACTAGCCCCCCATAAGGAGGGGAATTAGCTAATTCCCGCTCAAGTTGAATGCCGCTAATAAACCCAGCCCTGGAGCGCGAGGCGACTTGAACAGTCCCGGGAATCACGGAATGCTTTTAGGATCTGGATCCGTGACCTTTTCTCTTACTCATCCAGGTAGCGTTCCTGGGAATGGCTGCGTGTGCTGTGAGCTGGCACGGGCTCTGTGTTGCTGCTGGAGCAGGGATGAGTTTTGCATGGTGGTCAGGAGCCTTATTTAGCTAAACAAGCAGATGACTTCCTCTTCCCTGCCCATTCCCATCCCGCTCCCATGGTGGACACGGGATTCCTGGAGCATCAGGGTGCTCTGGCTCCGCTCGCACCTTCTCCAGGTTTCGGCACTGGCAATGGGTGCAAATAAGTTCCTGTGCCCAGCGCGGTCACCCAGAAGCGACTGTCAACGTTGCAAGATGCAATTTGCCAAATGCTGCGTTTTTACGGGGGTGCTGAAGCGCCTTTAACACAACTGGGCAAATAAACCCAGCGGGTGGTTCCAGGGCGATAATGAAGCGCTCCCCGGCCCCGCGCTGCGCTAACGCCGCCGGCTCACCCGCTGTGCCCGGCCTCGCGCCTCCGTCCCGTGGGAGCAGCAGGGAGAAGGGCCAGGAGGCGCCTTCCCGGCTGCTTTATCTCCCGGAACACCGCTGAGCCGTCGGAGCCGTGACCTGTGGTGGCAGAACCTACCCCTCCATCCTGAACCCCCTCTCGGGTGGTTTCTGTGGGGGAGCCTGGCCCGTTCCTCGCTGCCGCCTGTGCCCCCGTTTCTCCTGCTCCTCATGGAGCCTTCCCGGAGCGCTCGGCACCAGCAGCTCTCCTGGCATGTTGGCCTCTTCCATGTGGAAGCCTCTCTGCTCCTCGGCGCTCTCCGCTTTTCCCACAGGACCTGCAAGCCAACAGCGAGCTCGGAGAAGGTCCTGCTCCACCAAAGCCCGCGGTCGGGCAGGGTCCGGCCGGCGGGTGCAGCCGGCAGAGGGAGAGAGCCCTGTTTTTCTAGGAACTCAGTGCTGGAAAGATCACTGGTTTGGGATAAAGGCTCGTTGGGTTGGGGAAAGGCTCTTTGTGATGGCAACCATCCCTTCCTCGTGCCCCTTGGTAGAAGATAGTGCCACGATGGAGGAGCCCGAGCCTGGCCGAGCGGCTCCCAACCGTCGCGCAGGGCTCGGTGCGTTCGCCTTAGTGGTGGTGATCGGGAGGGGAACGAAACGAAATAAAATGGCGTTTTGCAGCCTCGTAAATCATTCATCGAGGACTGACCAGCTTGGCTCCCATCCCGCTGTACGCTCAGGGCACTCGCGGGTTTTTAATTATTGAATTCTGCCAAGCGCCACATGTGCAAGGAGCTGGAGCTCCGCGCTTGCACCGCACGCGCATAGGTGAGACCGGGGGTGTTTATCACGGAAAAATATTCTGTGGTTTTGTGGAAAAATGTGCATTGGCTTCAAGATTTTCTTTGGCTGCCTTGCTCGCTCCTTCCTCTGCTTCCTATTGCCGAGGGAAGGTGGTGTGCAGCGCGCTCTGGTTCAATGCAAGGGCTTAAAAGCTGTATACATTTACCAGACCGAGTCTTTTTGCACCCAAAACGTGCACCCAAAGCTCATTTACCTTTCGGCTGCAGCGTGGGGGGTGTTGCTGCCACGAGTGCTGAGCGCATCGTGCCAGTGTTGGTCTCAAGTCTGTGTTAGTGTCGTTGCAGAGGGTCCAGTGCACATTGCCGTCCCCTTTGCTAACCACGGTGCCGCTCTCCTGCGGTGTATGCGGGCCCTGGAATGCCCAGATATGCGAGTGGCTTCATTCCAAGCTGGTTTGGGATCTGTTTCGCTTTGGGAGATTCCCCAGCAAGGGATTATGGTGTGCTGGAAATCTCTTGAAACCATAAAATATCACCTTGGCAGCTTTATTGCAGCGCTTGCCTTCTTTGGAGGGAAGCATTTTGCGTGATAGAGGGTTTAATAAAGGAAATTCTAAATGGACTTGCTGCAGTTTGGGGCTTGGTCTTATATATTTTTGCATTAAGAACATTCATCTGCTTTGCAGAGAAACTGCAATATGTTCATGGCCTTGGATTAAGATTTGGTTTTACTTTTATAGCTGACCCACTTGGGGGGATGGAGGGAGGGGGAGAACTGGGTTCACTCCCCCTGCTTTCTATTTTTGCTGCTGTCTGATAAAAAGAGCCGGGGATGGACAGGCTTTCTTTTTACTGCCAGGATTTATTTTTAATTGTTATTATTACTAACTGTAGGAACTCTCAGACCTGGTCCTTGCTGTTTATTGGGAGGACTCAGCCTGTGATGCCTCCTTTTTGCAGCCCGTCGGTGCGCTACGGCTCGGGCAGGCTGCCGCAAGCCGGGCTGCGCTCCGTGGGGCTTGGGGACACACCGGCTGGCACGGGAGCCCTTGGCACCCCGTGCGGAGCCAGCCCTGTGTGGGAGATACCCTCCCTTAGCTTCCCGCATCAAGGGGCTCTTCCTCCGGCCCTTTCGGGAAGATTCGCCTGTGCCGGGTCCCCGTCGCTCGCAGGTCGCAGGTGATGGGGCCCAATTCCCATGGTCCCATCCCTCCATCCTGGATCCCCCACATGGATGCTCTCCCTGCCGAACAGCACAGCAGGGACAGATGCCCCGTGTCACCCCAGGGGAAGCGCGTGGCAGCCGGGAGCAGGATGGAAACCTTGGCTTGCCGCACTCCTGGAGCCAGGATTCCCCACCGGGTTTGGGGATCTCTCCGGGCCCGCTCCAGAGCTGCTGTTGTACGGGCAGGATCCCTGTTGTGCGCGGGTTGCAGAGAGCAAGTAAATATTAACCCGGTTGCTAAGTAGGTGCCCGCGGCCAGGGCTGCATCCCGGCAATCCGCATCCGCCGGCGCCCGGCGCGCGGAGCGCGCGGCCAGCGCCCGCCCAGCGGAGCCTCTCGGCGAGGCGGCGGGACCCGGAGAGACCTTTAAAAAGCCGGAGAGCAGCTTGTGCCATAACCGTGTGCTGCATGGCAGCCTGGGGTGCATCCCCAGCACTGCTGAAATAACTAAAGGAGTCTTGAAGCGATCCCACGTTTTGCCCTCTTCTCCGTGGCAGGTTGTGTGTGAGCTTGTCCCTGTGTGCTAATGGCTACTGGGAATGCTTGGAAAACCGGGAGCGAGCAGGCAGGGAGAGGCAGCGGGCGGGAGAGCTGCGGCTCCGGCTGGGAATGGGGAACGGGGGCCGGCGCCGGCAGCTCCCGGCTCCCTTGCCTGGCCGGGCGCTCGCTCAGGAGGGCGGCGGGAAGGGGCTAATTGAGTCCACGTGGAGGCACGAGGAGAGACGCCGTTTTTCCTTCCCTCCGCCCCAAAACCAACATGTTTGTCCTGGTTTTGTTCCCCGCAGAGCGCAGCTGCCGCCCCGAGTCCCGTGCTTGGAAACATTCCCCCGAACGACGGGATGCCCGGGGGCCCCATCCCGCCAGGTTTCTTCCAGGTAGGCTGCCGCTTTTCCCCGGCACGTGGCTGCTTACGCTCCGTGGCGGCTCCGTGGTTTTCCGAGGGGATCCTGGGGTAGCTCTGTGCCAACAGAGATGACCTGTGTATAAATAACCAATGCTCTGCTGTTCTTCCACGTTTACTTTCTGCTTTTTTTTTTTTTTTTTTTTTTTTTGTGGCCTTAAAGCAAATTCATTTGTTGCTGCAAGAGGTTATTTTGTATTTACAATTGATATTTTTCCAGAGCTGCCTTGTTTCGTGTTTGGGTTGAGCTTGTATTTGCTCTTTGGTCGTAACAGACATGCATAATTGAAAACACGCTGGATTTTGATTCCTGAAACTTTTTCCCCCGCTGGTTAACCGCTCGATTTTTTCCAAATGCAATCACTGAAAGCACTAGCAAATGCTGGCTCAAGCTACGGCTGCAGTCAGGAGCGGCTTCAGTGCAAGCCCAAACCACTGAACACCATCGAGGCACCTTGTAAGCAAATACCCAGCAAAATTCCTCAAGTTGCCTTATCCACTCATTCTGCCACATTAAGCACCAGGCTTGGTGCTTAAAGATGAGGTAAAGTAGGTTTTGAGTGATACTCGTGAATAAGATTTTGGCAAGCACTTGGAAAAGGAGTTTTTGAAACTTTTAATCTGCTTTTTTTTTTCCTTTATGTATTTCTGTACGTCACAATGTGCACTGGTTTGTAGCAGCGTGAACTTTTGGTGCATTCAAATCTTATTTCGTGAGGACTAGGGGCTTGTTCATGCAACAGCTGAAAGAAACATGTGTTCTGGCAAGCTGTTTTTTTATCAGGGCTTGTGATTTGTATATGGGAGAAATTCTTGGGCAGTAGACAGGCGAGCTTGATAAACTGTTTGTGATTTATTAGGGCGATATCTTAGTGCGGTATCGCACGTTGTGTGTGCATGGGAGTCAGGGGCGAGGGAAGGAGCTTTTTATTTTTTCCAGAGAGATCCCATTTCCTGAACATGCTTATGACAAAACGGGAGTATCCAGTATTGACTGGCAACCCTAAAACAGGCTGCTCTTGTAGCAGTGCTCTGCGACAGGGGATGGGGCGAGCAGAAGAGATGCTATCTCGCAGGTCAGAGCTGCTGCCAGCAATGCCAGGGCCAAGTTGCTGCTTCCAGCAAGCGTGTTTCCAAAGTCCTGATCTCATCCTGGTGCAGAGGGGACTGTCCTTTCGGCAGCCCTGCGAGCCCCTTGAGAGTCAAGGACCTAGCTACAAGTTAGGTAAAAATCACCAGTCGAATGGGTTTAACGGAGAGGGGAGGATAAGGGAGAGGAACGGTGTTTGTGAGCGCTGCCAGTGCCCCACCACACATGCTGTGCATGCAGGATGCTTCCCATGGGCAGGCTTCAGGCTCCCTCTTCTCCTTTATGGCTTCTCTTAGCCCCTTTTTTTGTGCTGGGGCTGTATTTCAGAAGCAGAGAGCCCACCCCAGCTCTCGTGCAGCCGGGCTGCAAGCCGGCTTCGCTCCCTGCCGTGACTCGGGTTGCAGGCAGTGGGCTCGAAAGCAGCCCCTCTTCCACGTGAGCTGTGGCTTGGGCTGCCTGGAGCCTCCTGGAAGCACACACACATGGAACACCCATCCTTGCAGCACTGCAGGGTCCCGGGGAGACGCTGCCCCGTGGAGCTGGGTGCTCGCCCGGCCTGGGTGCAGGGGAGGGAAGGGCGCCCGTGCGCGCGGGCAAGGGGCATGTGTCTTGCACGTGGCCTCCCAAGGGATTCCTTTCCTGAAAGCCCTCCAACATCTGGTTTTCCCTTCCCAGGCAGGAGGAGGGGGGAAGCCAAGTCCCACCTTTTACACGCGGGAGCATCACCCCCAGCCGCAGGGTGGACGTGCAGCTCCCTGCAGCCTCAGCTCTGGCTGAGGGGCCGTGGGGCTCCGCGCTGAGCCGTGCGCAGCTCGGGGTTAATTTCTTGTCTCTGTAGGAAATTAAAGCGCTGAACTTAAGAGGGCAAAACCCAAAAGGTCACAGGAAACGCAGCGGATTGAAGGGGAGCATCAAACGGGGAGATGTGGAGGGAGTAGCCCGGCACAGCTCCGCTTGCTGCTGAAATCCTGGATTGCCACATCGGGAAGTGTGAGCTCTGCAGGTTTGGATGTGCAGCCCTGTTTGGCGAAGGGGAAGAAAAACAGCACGGGCCATTCCTGGGAGCCGGTGGCCCCAGAAAAGCAAGGAATTGCTTGGAAGTGGCTTGCTGGAGAGAGGAGAGGAGCCTGCAGTGCCCCGGCTGCAGCCTGCCCGGCTCCCTGGGCAGCCTGCTCCTTCTCTCCGAGCTCAGCAGCCACCTTAGGCTCGGGGCCAGAGGGAAACGCAGCCTGCAGAGTCTCCCCAAAACTCGTGCGGATAGAAAAGGACAGGCCCTGGGCACCCTTCCCTCGTCGGAGCGGTGCCAGCGAGCGCAGCGGCTGGCATGAGCCTGTGCTCCGGACAAAAGGTTGCCCTGCTCCCAGCCAGCGGGAGGAGATGCTTTTATTTAAATCTCCTTCTTTGTTCCTTTAAAAGGAGCAAACAAACCCGCGGCTTGTCCTCCTAAAGGTCATCAAAGTCGTGTCTGCTTTTGTTTTGAAAGCCAAACTGATGCCCGCCCAGATACCTCCGTGGGATCCCTCCTGCCCCAGCAAAGGGCAAGGGGCTCTAGCAGGGCAGGGTTGGTTATTTTACAGAAGGTAAAATACAAGCTATTAATAGGAGCGTAAGACCTTCCTAATGCCAAATAAATGGGGCACGGGGGGTGGAGGAGGGAGCGCGCGTGCAGCCGGCGAGCAGCCCCCTCCGCGGCCGTGCCTGCCCTCCCAAACGCGCCCGCTGCCGCGCTCGCTAACGCTCGCTCTGATGAAATGGAAAGTTGAACATAAATCAATGTCTGGGGCTGTGTTAGCTATGCATCAGCAGTTAGTGCGGGATGCACCAAAACAAAGCGCCGGCTGCTCCGCGTTCCGACACTGCCCCCTAATGCAGAGAGGCCTCGGGAGCGCGGCCGGCGGTGGGAGCTCGCGCCGGGGGGTTCCCTTTCCCATCCCTTTACTAGGTCACCGTTCCCCCCCGGGCGAGAGGGGAGTGAAGCCGCGGAGCTGCTCGGCTCTCCTGCGTGGCCGACGGGCTCCCATCTCTTCTAGTGCTTCCTGAGCCGCTTAGTCCCCCCCACTGAAGAGACTTGTGCGTTGTGCAGAGCATTTTCCTGCAAGAATATAAGAAAGCAGAGCCAGTGCAGGTATTTCACCCTTATTTCATTTATTGTTTCCTGTGAGGCTTAGCGATGCACATCCGCAACAAGGCGAGCGCTGCCCTCGCTGGCTCCCCAGGCAGGGGAGCGGCGCTGATCCGGTGCTGGTGCCGCCAAGGCCTCATGCAGGGGCTGCAGCTCCCTCCATCTCACAGCCCACAGCTGGGGGAGGCATCCCGGGAGCAGGTCTTGGAAAGGACCCGCAGGGATGTCCACACATAATGGATAAGTCAGGGAGATGGGAAGCATCCCATTTCTTTCTGCTCCCGCTAAGCAGCAGCCCGTTTTCCCCGTTAGCCTTTGTGCTCTTTTCCGCCCGCTGGAATTGCAGCTTCAGGTGAGGCAGAAATCTTTGCAGTCTGATGTTATTCGCATGAGATCTGCTGCTGCTCTGGAGACTCCTAATTTTAGCAGAAGCTCCGTGGCCGCCGCTAGCCTTGTCTGGTCCCTTCTGCTGCCTCTGTGAAGCAGTTTCTTGGAGGCGGCACAAGAGCAGCCCAGCAAACCCCCCTGTCTCTGCGCCAGAGGGAACTTCCCGCAAATCCCAGTAAGCAAAACACAAATGCCAACACGTATCCGATTTGCTGCCTGTGTCGTGAGTACAATAGACGCCTTCCCAAAGCCCCCCGGAACAGGCGGGATGTGTTTGAGCGGTGGAGATTGCCGGAGCAGGGCACACGGTTCACGTCTCTAATGGTTCCTCTTGGGGATATCTCGATTTGAAATTCTCTCAAGTAATCTCTTTAGCTGCCGTTCAGGCAGCTTCCCGAGGAGTGTCCCCCATCGTGAGCTGTGCTCTTTCCTCCAGCCGCTTCCACGTTTCCCCTCCCCGGGAAGGGAAATGTAACTCTTCTCCAGGGAGCGCCGGACTAAAAGATCAGAGTCTGCATTACTTGCCAGCTGCTCGCGACGAACACCGGCTTTGCGAGCGCAGGAGCGCCTTGTCCATCTCCGTTCCATTTGGGAATAGTGCTCTCAACACTGATTCCAGGGAAGGGATTTGCTGCTAGAGAAAAGATTTACGGAGCAGAAAGGTACGATTTAGAGCTTGTCGTAGCTGCTTCTCTCCCCCTGGAGACCGAAGCCCGGGGTTTAGAGGGTTCTCTCCTGCCTGTGGGTAGTCCCGTTTTCAAAGCTGGACCCTACACAAGAGGAGCCACCTGCCCTGACCACGAAGGCATTCCAGCAGCATTGCTGCTGACAGCTCTTTGTCTGTGCTAGGAAATGGAAAGCAGCGGAAGGGTGCACAGGCCTTGGTGCTGGGGGCCAGCCCGGCTTTCCTTCTCCCGTGACACCTGGAGCCGCTTTTCTTCCAGCCACAGCACGTCCGGCCGTCCACAGGAGCTGGCCAAAGGCCAAGCAGGGCCTCCACGTCAGCGCGCTGGCGAGGAGAGCGGCCGGGGAGCTGCGGGCGCTGCGCACGGCGCCGCCGAATCCAGCAGCTACTCAATATTTACACCAAAGCGGCCAAGCCCGGGGAACGGCAGCCTGGTTGCTTTGGAGAGGGATGAGTCACCTTCTACTGCACTGGGCAGAAAATCATTACTGTGACCCAAGCGGTGCTGTAGCGGAAGAGCAGGATTTGCTGCAGGACAGGCTGCCCGGGAGCGAGCGGCGCGTTGGGCGGAGGACGGTGGTTTAATGGTGCGGCGGGACCTGCGGGGCCTGTTGCAGGGTCAGCGGGAGCAACCAGCGTTGGCTCTCGGTGGGCTTGTGTCAGAGCTGGTTCCTGAGCTCCAGGCTTCCCTGCAGCACCAACGCTGTAAGAGTGGGTGGAAGCTGGAGCCAGACTGATCCCAAAGGGCTGGTTGAACCGCTCTTAGTTCTCTGAGCTTTCCTAGCGCTCCTGGGTTTTCTCTTAGAGTGTAAGTAAGTGCTCTACAAGTTTGGAAGGAACGTGGCTTGTGAGAGAGAGGAAGGCTGAGGGAAAGAAAAAGCAAGTGTCGGAGAAAGTTTCTCTGGAAGTTTAGTAGGATGCCCAAAGCTTCGGTAACGAATGTCTGGAGCATATGGTGGGATTTGCAGTCAACTTTCTCTCGGGCGCTCCATCCAGATGGAGGTGACTGTTCTTGGCTCCAGCTCCCATGGGTTTGTTTCCTG
This sequence comes from Nothoprocta perdicaria, assembly GCF_003342845.1. Lineage (NCBI taxonomy): Eukaryota > Metazoa > Chordata > Aves > Tinamiformes > Tinamidae > Nothoprocta > Nothoprocta perdicaria. Next base: position 18,189,898 of record NW_020454092.1, on the reverse strand, counting down.
AAGAGCTGTGTTTAACATATTCCCTAAAATCAGAATTCTGCACTTGGAAGCCCCAGATGCAAGAGAGGCAGCTCTCCTGCCCACGTCTCCCTTCGTAGGTCTTGTGGGGAATTTGGCCAGCGCTAACGTTTCGTTGCTCTCTCGGAGAAAGATGCAGTTGGGTCTTCACCCAGCACCTTCTGCCTCCGTCGCAGTCGACATCGTTGGTTTGCCGCCCCCGGAGAGCCCCAGCACATGGAAGGTCCCTTACGTGCAGAAGACGACCGTTCCTCCGTGCTCTTCTGCCAGCCCCGTCCCGGGGGGCCCTGGGCGCTGCCCCTTGCGTGGCAAAGCTGCAGCTCTGCCCGGGGTAGGAGCCGGTCTGGGCTCTGCTGGGAGCCTGGGGTGCCTTGCAGCATCTCGGATTGCTTGTGAGGGGTGGGTGTTGGGAAGGGCTGCTCTGTGGGACAGGGAATTCTCTCTAGGAGCAGGAAGCTGGTAGTGTGTGAACCCCAGCCTGCGGGCCCCGGGCAGGGTGGTTTAGGTTATGGGCCGCGACGTGCAGCAATTGGTTGCAGAGCTCTCCAAGCACTAAGTGCCCAGTAAGTTTCTTACTGGATGCTGGAATTTTGTGGAATTTTTTAGCAGGCACTGCTGGAAAACCAGGACATCAGCTGGTGGGTCCCCCTCGCCTGTGCCCTGCGAGGTGCGAGGAGCCCTGTCCGGATCTCCCCACATGCCTCGGTTGGGCAAGATGGAACCATTTTTACACTGTTTTTTTTCCTCGTGGAGCATCCAAGTTAGAGCTCCAAAACCCGTGGCAAGGCCTGGAGCAGCAGTGTGGTTAGCGGGGCTGCGCATGGGCCACAGAGGTGGAGGAACGAGGCCGGTGGCCTCCAGGGTGTCACAAACCTCCCCTGCTTTTAAAGCCTCCCTTAAAAGACCTTAATAGAGCCCCGTTACGGGGAGTTTTGTCACGGTGATGCTGTGAAGGGCTCTGTAAAACGAATTTCCTCGTGTCCGTCAGTGACCACGGGTAACGTTGTCTGCGGGGACGTTAAGGACCCAAGTCACACTTCCAGGAGTGACTTAGAGGATGATTTAGTGGCAGGTGAGGCGCATGCTAAACACACCAGCCCTGCCGCCTCCCCAGGGGATTTGTGCCTGCCTTTGGCTCTTAAATCAGCCGAGGTGCCCCTGCCAGGCACCCCGCAGAGGACACCCCTTTTACTCTCTGACGGCGATTAAATTTAAAAAAAAATAATAATTAATCCTTAATTAATGTTCATTTAATTCATCTTGGTATGTTGTAACGCTGAAACTGGTAGGCAGAGAAAGATTTTAAAATGCAAGACACCTTCCTATTGCAAACTCGGAGTTGTTGGTGTCTTGTTGCATCGATGCTCTGCCTCCTTCTCCCGTTCTTCATTGTTCTGCCACCCCCAGAGGTACTTGGAAATGTTTTTAAATATCAAAACTCCACCATTAGCTGAAAGTATGTAGCCCATAAAACATGATCCATTTGTGGTGAATTACTCTTGAAACATAAATTGACACATGCAGAACTATGATCGCTGGTGCAATTTTCCATGTTTAATATTTTACAAGAACTTTGAGAAGTTGAGCTCATGAAAGACGGAGTGGAAATAATCTGATCACATGGAAACTCTGGATATAAAGCAGCAGCAGTAGCAAACTTCTGTCATCYAATAGTCCAGATTTGTCTTTTAAAGTCCCTGTAGTAAAGAGGGGGAAAAAAATGGAGATGAGGCTGAGATGAGGCTGTGAGGTAGGCTGGAAACCTAGAGCTCTCTGAAATGATTTCTTCTAACACTCTTTTAGATGTTTTGGTTTGGGGTTTTGGGTTTTTTTTTTTTTTGTTGTTGTAGCTAGAAGAAGGCAAAGAATAACCTTGCATGTAGTGCATTAAATCAAAGCTTGCCAAGGCGTGGGGAAAGCTGGTGTGAAGAGATTTCCGCAGCGTTTCCGAGCCCCGCGTCTCCGCTGAAGGTGTTTCTGGTTGCTGTGGTGCGAGGAAACGGGGATCAGGTCTCTGCGGGGAGCCTGAAAGGGCAGCTCCCCGCTCCAGCCTGCACGTTTGTGCCCAAAGGTAAGGGCTGGAGCACCCGTGTGGGCAGGCGTCCGGCGCTGGTCACGTAACATCCGCAAATGCTGCAGGGGCAGCAGCTTCTGCAGCGCTGGCCGAGGAGCCCGTCACGAGTCTGCAGCAGGACTTCATCCCCACACCTCATCTTCAGCGGCYCCGGGGTGGCATCTCCGATGCGGTTTGGGAAAAGGGAAGAAAAAGAGCATCCCTCCAGCCGCTTCCCCACTGCATCACAGGTTGGGGGCGCGCGCCGCGCTCGCCGAGGGGTTTGCACAAGGTGTGCATTGCACAGCAGCAGCCGTGGGGAGCCTCCCTATGGCAGTAACGTGACCACGAGGAGCCTGGTTAGTGCCCCGTGCCGCTCGCCAGCAAAGGCTGCACCGAGCCCCGAGGTGCCCGGGGGCACCCRGCCTGCAGTCACTTAACCCGGCGCTGCTCTTGGCACCGTGCTCTGTTTTGGCTAACTGAGCAGGGGATGAGGTTCGTGGCGYGAGGGGAGCGAGGGAAGGGGGCGATCCAAGAGCGCTCTCCCTCCTCCGGGAGGGAASGGGGAGACGCCAACTGCAGTAACGCGCTTGCTGGTCAGTCTTGAATGCTCGAATGGGTCTCCTCTCACCTTTAATTAATGCCAGCGGCGCAGAATGTCTGCCCAGGCATGAGGAAGAACGAATCCGTGCAGAGGAGGAAGTTGGGGGGCTCCGGGCACGTGTTTTGCAGGAACTTTTGCCATGGGGTTGGTACCTTGCAGCACTCGGAGGGTCCAGGCTTGTCCTTCCCACTTCGCTCTGCTGCCTGTTCATCCCTGCCCTTCTTCCCTACCCAAACCCCATAGCTGCAACATGCAGAAAGGGCCTTGCTCGTCACCAGAGCCTTGTTCGCTCCCTCTGGGCTCAGCACCTCCTAAAAGCAGCGAGGGGACACTCGGATGGCCCCTTCGGAAAGCAGGCGGCAGAGCAGGTCRTGCCCACGGCAGCTCTTGTCTCTAGGGCCGCTCCAGCTCTCCCTGGAAGGCTGGCAGGAGGCWGCCTGTTTAAATGTGTTTGGCTACATCACTCTGCGTAACAGGGAAAAAAAAAGGAAAAAACATACTTTATTTACATTGCACTCAAGTTTCTGTAGTACAAAAGATTTGCAGGTGCAAATATGTCCTGCCTTCATTAACTTCCCCTCCCTTTTTAATTTATGTGATTTCAATTTTCCTTCCCTGTACTGTTAATTAGGGGACCCTCTAATCAGTACCATTATCACAGTGGTATTCATGTTTAGGAAAGCTGCTAAACAAATGCTTGCAAAATTGCTAAATGGCTAATTAATGTCTGTTAATTAAGAAAATTGCTCATGGTAACAAACCATGCCATTGCTGGCAGCAGCTAGAAGGCGAACACTTGTTGAAATTAGTAACGAGGCAGGTATAGAACATCTGCTCCCGAGCCTCTTCCCGCCGCGTGCCATCGCTTCGCATAACGCGCCCGCAAAGCTTACTTGCTCGCCGTACAAATTGCACATCCTTCAGCTTGAAAATTATCTTTTTTTTTTTCTTTCCTTAYGTTAACATGCCCCCATGCATTCTTGCACCAAGCTTGCAGTGGTCTTTTTTTCCCAAGCAAACTTTTATTTTGTGCTGTGAAGGGGGGAGGAAAAAAAAAAATCAAAAAAAAAAAGAGTGGGCGTTCAACCCCAAAATGTCAGGAACTGCTGCATTGCAGTGCTCAAAACCTACATGAACGAATCTTTCTTTTTTTCCCCCAGACATCTTTAGTATTGCTTTACTCTAAAAGAAATTTTACTTGCATCATTAGGTAATTCATCTTGAGGAAGGCTGTTGCAGCCTTAAAGGGTAACTGTGCAGCCCTGCATGTTCAAGCAGGCGGGCTGGGTTGTGCTGCCCGTGTCCCAGCCGTCCAAAACACCCGGCACAAACGAGGACCTGCCTCCACTTCCCAGCCTCTGCCCTAGGTCTCCACGAAACCCGGATCCTGGGCCAAAAAGAACGAAGCCCTGSGAGGTGTTTCCTACCTTCAGGATAAAGGAGGAGGAGAGAGGAAAAGGATTGCTTTTGCTCTGGGGGTTTTCCTGCTTTCCACGACCTCTCCACGTGTTTTGCGGCCTCACTGCCGCCCTGGCGAGGAGCAGCCCTCGCTCCTCTCCGAGCGCTCAGCCCTTCACTGCCCTGAGGCTGCTGGGCTTGGATGGATATTCTGATTTTTTTTCCTTTTGCATCTACCATTATTCACCGTTTAGTTACAAAACAAACAGAAACTCCTCAAATAGGAGGAGAAAAAAAAAAAAAA
>NW_020454092.1:18166586-18185360 GCF_003342845.1 Nothoprocta perdicaria | reverse complement strand
AGCTCTTTCTGCGCTTTCATGTGCTAATCTATCACCTCCTTCTGCTGTCTGACCTCACAGGGCCCGCCTGGTTCACAGCCCTCGCCCCACGCACAGCCTCCACCTCACAACCCTAACAGCATGATGGGACCCCACAGTCAGGTAACGGCGCGGCCCCCGCGCTCCCTTCTACTCCCCAAGCGTGGCGGGGTGCCCTCCACATCTATCTATCTACCTAGCTATTATATATTTATATATTCTTTTTTTTTTCTCCCTCGTCGTCATCCCAGCTCCCATATGAAATGTCATTTTCTCCTTGGTTTTTATATGTGCRCTTGACAAGGGACTGCAGCCAGGTTTCCCTCCCTGAGGTAGCCTGCGAAGTTTAACTGGATTTGGAATTTTTAAGCTTCTGTTAGCAGCAGCAATTATAAAAAAATAATGTTTCTTCTTTTTTTGATATTAGCAGTGGGATTTTTTTTTAATGTGTGTCTGTATGTGCTTATTTGCCACTTTTTTATTATTTTTATTTATTTAAACGTGGATGGTACCTGATGTTCAGGGTTTCCTGCACGCTAACTTTAACAGCCTTGCACAGCATTGACGAAGTATGTCAGATGGCTTCTCAAACATTAAAAAATCAACTGAAAAATGTTTAAAAAAAAAGGACTCTGAACACCTTTTTCTTGTTTTTTTTTTCCCCTTTTTTGTTTTTCCTTCAACCTTTTCCTAAAAAGCAGTTTCTGCAGGCAAATGTGTAGAGCCCAAGGGGCTTGCGCGTGGGTCGCGCCGTGTCCTCGCCGCCGGTCGCTGACCTAAACTTTGTGTAATTGCAGCCTTTCATGTCGCCGCGCTACGCAGGAGGTCCCCGGCCCCCCATCAGAATGGGAAACCAGGTACCGCTGCCCTTCCCCTCTCCGCGGCGGGTGGATGTGGGATCCCTCGGCACTTTACTCCGAGTGGGAAGCGCGCTGGAGCATGCGGGAAGCGCTCGCTTCCCCGTGCCGCCCTCCGTGGTGCTGGAGCATTAAGTGCCGAGGAAACGTTTTCCTCAAGATCCAGATGATTTTCCCCAAGATCCAGCTGCAAGCAGGGAGTAGCTGTCAGGGCAGCGCGTGCCGTGTTTCCAGTGCCAGCAGCTCCATGGGCTCCGGCAGCCGTGCGCCACCCCGCGTATCCTGAGGATCCCAAGGGATGGAGCTAATCCCGCTGCTGGGTTTGCCCAGCGCGCACGTCAGCTGCAGGGCCGGGTCACTCCTGGTTTGGGGGGTCTTAGCCCCGTTRAAACAACGCGTTGCTGGTGCTGCCGAGACCGGCGTGTTCAGTCACTCACCAGCTTTAACGCCCCGCTGTGCAGATCGGGGTGGCCATCTCCTCAGCAGAGGTTTCCTCTGGTTTCCTCTTAAGAGAAAGCAACAGGTAATTCAGTTTAGAAACCAAGTACTTCAGGAAGATTACCTCAGGAGCTGGTTTTCTGCTAATACTTCTTGCACGTGAAGCTATTACGCTTATATATCTCTTATTTCTCGAAGCAGCACTGGAAAGGCAGCAGAGCAAGCAGGGGGTGTAGAGCAGCTCTCCGTGCGTGACCCAGTGCCGGGTGACTTGCACTGCCTGAGGTGCAAACTGCTTTAAGCAGACTGAATAGATTAAGGGAGTGGGCACCAAGCACAGGCCTTAGGTCCCTGCTTGTCCCACTCTCTCTGGGTTCCCCTTGCCACCAATACAGCTGTTTGTAGCTTTAGAGAGACACTGAGTCATGCTCAAGCCAGGGGAGTTATTTAAAATAGGGGATTTTCCAAATCACCTGGTCCAGCAACACTTAAAAGCAAGCCAGGTGTGCGTGTTTTGCCTAGGTCCTACCTAAAGTTTTGCCTGATGGGGTTGAAAGGAGCTGGGGGGTTCAGCAGAGCARACCTCTGCAGCCTCCTCCTGGGATTTCAGTCTCTTCTCCAGTGGCGGATGGGGCGAATTTGGGCTCGGGCTGCCTGTGTGCGCCCCGTCTGAAGCCCCTGTGTGCCCCAGCAGTGGGAGATGTTGCGTGGCAGTATCCAAATCAAAGGCAGCGCTGTTTCCAAGCTCTTTACAGCTTGCTTCCCCCGGGCAGATGGTATCTGGGCTTCTCCCTCCTTATCTGCTCAGAGCAGCGCAGGGAAGGCAGCCTTTGAACTTCCCACAGCCACATGGATGAGCAAGGCATGAATTTGGGGAGCAGGGAGCAGCTGGATCTAAAAATGCAGGGGGAGCCGACGGCTGCTGAGACCTCAGGAAAATGCGGAGAGCTGCTCTCCTGCAGATGAAGCGTCTCCCCTTCATTAGCAAATAAATCACTTCAGCGCGTACGACTTGGCCCTGGTGCTATGTAAATACCTGGGAATGGCGCTGCCCGTCTCCTGTCGTTCCCAGCTTTGACGCCTCTGCCCCGCTCAGCCCGGGGTTTCCCCCCATGCTCCAAAAATCCGGAGGGGCTCGGAGGCTGAAGGGGAAGGAGGAAGCGGAGCGACTTTGTCTGGGCTTTCTGTTGGAGGGCGTTTGCAAAGGAAAGCAGGAGGGCTATCAAAGCACAAGCTAGGCAAATTCCAGGAGTCTGCAGCAACACGTCCGGGGCGGCTGCGATCCCGAGGGAGGCAGGCGAGGCGCGAGTCATGCTGTGACACGAAGGGCGCCGTGTCCCGGGGAGCACGCCGGATAACCGGGCACCCCCGGAGAGCGCCAAGCCTCCAGCGGGATCCACAGGTGTAGACTGTGTATTGGCCAGGATCTGCCAGGGCTGGGGGGGCTTGTTTTGCTTTTGTTTTGCTCTATTTTTTCGTTTGTTTTTATCTTCCTCCCCTTGTTTTCATGTGTAGCCTCCGGGGGCGGTTCCTGGTACACAGCCATTGCTGCCCAATTCCATGGATCCCACGCGACAGCAAGGTAAATCCAGCGGAGGAGCTCCGCCTGTTCCCCGCTTTCCTGCCGGCTGTTGGCTGGGGGTCTATAGGCTCTCCCCCCATATAACCTACGTGCTTTCTTCCCAACAGGGCACCCCAACATGGGCGGGCCCATGCAACGGATGAATCCTCCACGAGGGATGGGCCCCATGGGTCCCGGTCCACAGGTAAACTTCCGCGGAGCTTTTCGTCTTCCGTCCAGAGCCAAATAGCATCTTAGGGCTCTGAAAACACCAAACACCATCTGAACAACCTCTGGGGGCTGCAAGGGCCGGGAGTTTTCCCCCCTGTCCCCCATTAGTGTTAATGCATTTTACATTAGTCTTGCATCTGGAAATCCCTCCTCTTAACATTAGCGAGGTCTTCAAAGCTGCACGTCCTCATTAAGGGTATTGCAGCCGCCTCTCGCTCTTCAGGCAAAGGGGATGCCACTTAGCACCAAGCCTGCAGCAGCATTTGAGTGCATTATGCAATGTGCCTGGGAAATACTTAGGACCCTAACAGCAGGAAAGGGAAAGGATGCTTGCATTAAAAATAAATAAATAAATAAAAAATGGAGAGATACCTTTAGCAGGGGAATAATTCATTCCTCTGCTCATTTCTCTTCCTGCTGCCCGGTTCTGCAGGCATCTGGAGCTCTCATCTATTTAAATCATTTCACGATTGAATTTTTTTGGAGGGGTAGGAGGAGAGGAGAGAGGTTGCTATAACATAACTGTTCAGTTTAGGAGGAAAGGTGGCTTCTGCAGGGGTAATTTTGCTTGCGCGTTTTGGGGCCCCTTGGCGCTTGCCCCTAGGATGAGGATACGCAGAGCAGCACCTTGCTCGCTGCCCTGTGGGGTTCAGTTCTTGCCCTTCCCAGGCTTTCAGCACACTTCAGCACTCATTTGCTCTAGTATTTAAGGCATCTGCACTGCTTTTGGTTGGGTGAGGTTGTTTTTTTTTTAATATGTGTGCTCTTGAGTTTGGAAAAACAGCATAGCTCCCGCTACTTAATTTCACACATCTGTAGCCCAAACTAAAACAAAGTTGTCTCTCATGCTGCAGTAATACCAAATCCTGCCTGAGTAACTCGAGGAAGGGAAGGTAGGGAGGGCAGAGCCAGCCCAGGGAGGAATAAACTCTAAATTAAGCAGATCTAGGTTAATATATTCTGGCTTTCTGTTGATTCATTTTAAGAAGSGAATTTGCATGTTACTCTGTTGACTCACTTGTGTTTGTTGCTTCTGAGAGACTTGGAAAACAGATTACCATATTTTGGTAGTAGGTTTATCCTCTCTGCATTGTCGCCTACGTGGCGTTTGCAGCGCTAGGATCGGAGTCTGCCGGAGCCCARTGTGTGCGCTCCACTTTTGTGCAGTTTTCCCCCTTGAGACTGTTGAGCTGAAAACGAGCGTGGCRTAAAAAAAGACTCATGTCATTTCTTGTCAATGTGAGCCCGAGAAGGGGGAGAGAACCCAGGTTATAGATGCACATCCGACCCCACGGGCCAGGCATGGGGCAGATTTGGGGGAGAAAATCCGCTAGCGGCCGTGGGYGGACGGTGCCACCGTCCCATGGCGCTGGGACGGGCGACCTGGCACTGCCCTTGCAGCGCTCCCTCGAGCCGGATGAAGGGGAAAAAAAAGGCGTTTGTTGCAGTGGCCCCAGCCAAGAAAAGCGTGCCGGGAAGGTTCTGGATGCTCTCTGCGGTTTGGCTGGAAGCGGCTGCTCACTTCCAACTTGAAAAGATTGCCACGGAACTTGGAAGCGGCAGCGCGGCGCCGAGTGCTGTGTGGGATGGTGGCAGGTCTGGGAGACGAGAAGAGTTGTGAAATTTTCAGGGCTTTATTTTTTACTCTGCTCTTCCCTGTGTACGTACATTAGAGAGAGCTTTTTTTGAAATGTAGTCTTCCCTCGGAGAAGAGCAACTGCGTAAACGGATGTATTGGCTTCCCAATCTGGTGCTGCCTTGCCAGAGCGCTCCAGAAACGAGCGCGCAGCGCCTTAGAGTGTGCAAGAAATGATCAAAAATATTGAACCAAAATCATCAGCCTCTAGCACCCCGCATGCCCAGGGCCTCCCAGCCACCTTACAAACAAAGACAACTTTGCATCAGGACTGAATATTGCCCAAAAGTTATTCTGAATGACAGCAAAGTGTCCAGCCAGGACATGCCGGTATCCTGGTAGCAACCATCACATTATCCACTGACTATTCCTCATCTCTTATAGCCTCCCTCTGCTGCTTTTCCCCTTTAGTAGCTGTAGTTTTAGCTCTGTGTCCAGTGATCTTGGTTAGCAATGCCAGGGTTAGATTCACCAGTGCCTCTATTTAAAGGTTTTATAGCTTCCTGGGTTTGTTTCTTTTTAATGTGAGCTTTGATACTGCCATTCGGTGTAAATGGCTGGAATTTTGATCAGTTAAGGCCATCCTAGTAATTTATTTGGGTGAGACCTTTTCTGCTTAGAGGAAAAGAAGTGAAGTACACGTAGARCAGCGCCCTTCAGCACACACGTAAATCCAGGAAAAGGTCCTAAGCTTGCAAGGCCGTGCTTAAAGTTCAGGTTTGAGCCCATGGGGAGCTGGGAGCTGTGCCGTGCCCAGCGATCCCCCTCTCCTGTCCTTGCCGTTTTTCCCTAAATGACTGAAATACAGCCCAAAGCTGCGGCGCGGGTGGCGGGACGGGCTGGCTTGCCCAGGCGGCGGGGCCATGGCGTGAGGAGCTGGTGCAGGAGCCTCCTGATCAGACACCATCACACCAGCAGGTGTGAGAGTCCTGCGCCTTCTTCCCAGCCCAACATCCTCCTCTTCCTCATGCATTTCCAGAGCCAGAGGAGGAGCAGCCTGTGTGGCTCCAGGGCCACACACCACTGCGGGGAGGATTCAAACACAGAACCTTATAGCAATGTGAAAACAGACCTTGCTTTTTCTTAACACTGCTCCAGACAAAATCCTGGGAGAAGGGGATGCTCTTCTGACCCGGGAAAGCCCCTGTGAGCATTGCTGCTCTTGGCATCCTCCCTCCTTTCGCTGCCTCAGTAATCAGCCAAGTGGCAGCTTCTTCTCTCTCCCCATCCCTGTTTTCTCCTGGAAGATGCACAAGCACATCCCCCTCGTGCCCTGGGGCCAGGAGGGAATTGTGCTCTGGAGCACTGGGAGTGGGTCCCCCCATTCCGTGGGGCTGCCGGCGGCCGTGTCTCGCGCTCAGACATGGGGAAGGCGCCGCTGCCCGGGCAGGTTCCTTTGTTTTCAGTTGCCAACTGCTCGTATGTTTATCATCATCTAATTCTTCTTCTTTCTTTCTTTTGTAATTCGAGTTCATTTTTGCAAACTAACCCTCTTGTTTTTGTTTGTGTGTTTTTTTTCCCTTCCCTTTTCTTCTCCGGTTTCCCTTCTCGTTATGGTAGACTGATCCTTGGTTATCATTGCAGAACTATGGCAGCGGGATGAGACCTCCACCCAACTCTTTAGGCCCCGGCATGCCTGGAATTAACATGTAAGGCCAATCTGTGATGCTTTTCTCTGCAAACATTTGCCCGTGGCCTCTTGCTCCACGTGATGCCGGGCGCTGCGTGTGCCGGGGAGGTGGGAATGGGTGTGAGTGCTGGTGCAGAGCGTTTTCTCTGTTCCTTTTTCCCCACAGGGGCCCRGGAGCTGGCAGACCATGGCCTAACCCCAGCAGTGCTAACTCAGTAAGTATCCTGGTCCTGGTGCATGGGCACAAGCAGGGGCTGTGCGACCACACAGGGCACAGGGTGGCCGGGTGCTGAAGGAAACGTTGCACCCACGGAGCTCCCTCCCTGGGGCACCTCGTTAGAGGGGTCCATCTAACGAGGGTGTTTCCATTCCCCTTTCCTATGGTCACTGCCTCGTAAGGAGGTTGCCTCTGCCGGCCACACTGGTGGTTGGGCCTCCTTTGAGCCCCAGGGGGGTGCTCCTGCATTTTGGCTAAGCCCTCTTGTCTCTTTGTGTCTAGATCCCATACTCTTCTTCATCGCCTGGTACATACGTGGTGAGTCCCTCGGCGGGGCRCGCTGCGGCTCGCTGGCTCTCGCCCGGCTTGCACGCGGGATGCGGAGCCGCTGCCCTGCGGGATGCRGAGCCGCTGCCCTGCGGGTCTACCCTTCGGCAGGGGTGCTGGAAAGCTAAGGGCAGCACAAACCCTCCCACACGCCCCGTGTTTGCCCGGCATCCTCCCGTGCCAGCGTGGCACAGGCAGCGCTGCAGAAGCGCTCGCCGCGGGTGCTTTCCCTCCCCGCGCTCCATGCCCGCTCCCACCGCCCGGGTAAAGCCAGATGGGGAGGGTAATCCCGGCTCGTCCCGGGCTTGCACGGCGAGGCTTTAGCGGGAGGTCTCCGACTCCCGGGGCGAGACGGTGGTGACGGCAGCGGCCGCTCTGCCACGCGGTGACGGGCTCTGGTCTCTCCGCAGGGTCCCCCTGGCGGCGGCGGCCCCCCGGGAACACCCATCATGCCCAGTCCCGCAGGTAGGAACGCGAGGCGCCCGCCCCGCTGCTCCCCATTGTTCCTGCCGGCCTTTGTGCTCCGTGGAGCGCAGGGAGGGCGCGCGGGGAGCGCGGGCGCTCTGGCCACGGTGCTCCAGAGAGCTCCTGCGCGCAGCAACAAAACGCTCCAGCCACCCCCTGCCCAGCAAGACGCCCTGCAGCAAGAACGTGTTCACGCAGAGTGTGCCGGAGCAGGCAGGGAGCGCGAGGGCGGCGCTGGGCTGGGGGAGCCGAAYCTCTGCGCTCCGGGGAGCGAGCGGATTCGAGCAGGGCCGGGCAGCAGGAATGCGACGCGCTGCCTGCGAGCGGCCGCCTTCCCCCTGGGCAGCCCTCAGCAGCCACCACTACACCCAAAAACAGAAAACCCTGGGAGGCTGCAGCGGTGCCAGGGATGCAGCCGTGCCGGGGGCTGCAGCGGTGCCAGGGATGCAGTGGTGCCAGGGACTGCAGCGGTGCCGGGGGCGGCCGCTTTCAGGGTGGAGCTGCACAACCCGCGCTCCGGAGCTCGCGCCTGCCGCCCCTGCGTTCTCCTTAGAGCCCTGACCTACATTTCACGGCAGGTCCAACCCGGCCCGTGCTGCCCCTCAGCTGCCACGGGGCATCCGTCCCACCAGTTCCCACCAGGAACTCCCCCATCCGCGCTCCGYGGCAGGAACGTCCCGCGGGAACGTTGGAGGTGTTCAACACCTCATCTCCCCGCGCCGCCCCGACAAGGCGGCCCCGCAGTCGCCCGTTAGAAGTTGAATTATTTTTCACAGTTGAATTTCTGTGATTAAAAACTTTRTGAATCTTCATTAAATACAAATTAGCCAGAAAATGGTGGTACTTAAAGGGAATTTTAGGTGATAAAATACAAAAGAATGAGTTCAAGTGGCATGAGTTTGTTTTAATTAAGAAATGAATTAATCACCCGACTTACTGGGCTTCGCTGTTCCACAGATTCAACAAATTCAAGTGACAACATCTACACAATGATTAATCCAGTACCGCCTGCAGGCAGTCGATCGAATGTAAGTCTGCTTTCTAATAATTTACATATCAGATACCATAACAAATCATAATTAACTTCATCAGTTGAGAGTAAAGCAGTTTAATTGATTTCAGCCATTTGTTACAAAACAGAAATAAAACAAACCATCAAAAAGTGATTAACTCTTCAGCGACTTTGTTAATTTTTTATGCTTATTAAGAGAGCAGCGTTCCTGCCGCTCTGGTCAAGATCATGTTGGCTGCGTGAGCCGCGAGCRGCGGCTTCAGGGGGACGGACAACTTCATTCCCGTTCTTCATTTCCCTGCACCAGAACAGCCACATTCCCTCGCTGGAGGTTCAGGGCTGAGTTGTTGCTTGGGCTAAAAAAAAAAACAGCAAAAATAGAAACTCTTCCCAAAAAGTCCTAAGGGAGCAGGACTTTTCTGAGGAGGATGAAAGAGAGGAGCAAAGAGCAGGCACTGAGGGGTCTGCAGTTGGAAGCGAAGCTCCCTTAAGCCCCATTGCTCATAGCACAGGCTGCCAGCAGCCTCCTCCCCGAGCTGGSCTCTGTTAAGACTTCTCTTACTGGCTGGCTTTTAAAACCCGTGTTGAAATCTGTTTCGAGTTTTCCASTCCCCTGAAAACAGCCAGATTCCTGGTAGCCGGCTCCGCTGCTRCAGCCGAGCRGGGCTCGTCTTGCCCGCGCTGGGCACGGAGGTGCCGCCGGACGYCGGGGCCCTCTGCCCTGCCGGGAGCCCTCGGCTCCCCTGGGCATCGCTGCCTTTCCCTCCCGCAGTTCCCCATGGGACCCGGCTCGGACGGCCCGATGGGCGGCATGGGTGGAATGGAGCCCCACCACATGAACGGATCGTTAGGTGAGCGGCGGCACCGCGGCCCGACCCGGGGCAGCCTGGAGGGACACCCGGACCTGCCCGCCCCACATCCCTGTCACCCACACAGACCTGCTGGAGCGGGGACCGGGCCAGCATGGGGCTGGGGCTCTGGCTCCTTCTCCCGCTTCGGGGGCAGCTCCCAGTTTGGATCCGTGTCCAAAAAGGCACCTTTGGCTGAAAACTACAGAGGGAGGAGGGAGCGGGGGGATCAAGGACCATCACTGAATGCTCACCGAGGCTTTTCCCTTTTCTTCCCCTCTCACAGGGTCAGGAGACATAGATGGACTTCCAAAAGTAAGTGTGCTCGGGGGCAGCCRGGGCACACGTGCCTAATTCCCCCTTTCTCAGAGCGGGATCGCGGGGCGGTTCCGAGCACGGGCGGTGACATGGGGCCGTGCTCACGCATCCCTCCGCTCTCCGCAGAATTCTCCAAACAACATAAGTGGCATTAGCAATCCCCCGGGCACTCCAAGAGACGACGGGGAGCTGGGAGGCAACTTTCTCCATTCCTTCCAAAACGACAATGTGAGTGTCCTGCGTCCCCGCGCCGGGACCGCGCTGCCTGCGGCTGCGAGCTGGGATCCCGGGTCCTTAAGGCTCCGGCTTTGACCCGGCCTCGGCTCTTTGTAAGCTGCTCTGGGACAAAGCGTGGGAGGAAGGAACAGGACGGGCGCCTCGGGAAGAGGCACAGACGGCACACACTTCCATGCTCACCTGGATTGGGTGAGATGGAGGAGAGGAGAGAAGGAAGCAGGAGACGATCCCGCAGCATGGAGACTAGCTGGGACACGGACTCTAGACCCGCATCTCCTGTGTGCTCTCCTTACTCGGGAGCCGCTTCAGTTCCAATGGAACCATTTGCTTTGGAGCGGGTGTCCCGGTCCCGCTGTGCGGCGGCCAGCGCGGCTGCAGCCGCCGGTGCTCGACACCAGCCTGGCCCCGGCGCCTAAGACACGCAGCCCGGCAGTCCCCCTGATCCAAGGCACTGTGTATGGGTGCAGGAGCCTCTCCTGCTTTGACTATATTAGCATTATATACATGCATGCATTTTAATTATTTTTTTTTAAATTGCTTCTTACCCCATACTGTTTTGCTTATTTTCTCCCTGGAAAGGCAAGTTACAGAGCAGATTATGTTCTGATAAATTAGAGTCTCGAGCATATTCTCTCCTCCTGATTTATGAGATCCAATTATGTTGCTTTATAGTTTTCATAAGCCCAAGCCTTACTTTTATATCCCCCTTTTCCCCAGCCGGAGCAGCGCTCCGTATTTCGCTCTGCTCGGCCGGATTTCTCACCGTGGCTTTGTCTCTCTTGCAGTATTCCCCCAGCATGACGATGAGTGTGTGATTTCCCTCCCCCTCCTCCTCTCCAGGATAAAGAGAGTCAGCTGCCGTTCGGAGGATCTCAACGAATTATGCAAGAAGAAGCTAGGTGTATTGGCAGGGAGACGTGTGGCGGGGGCCAAAACCCCAGGTTTAGTTTCATGCAATAAAAAGGCTGAACTTTTTATTCCATAAAACATGAAGGACAAAACTTAAAATATTTCAAGACATGACAAGATCCTTCTTTGTGCAGAAGGGTTTATATATGTACATGACACTTCTTTTTGGAAACAAATGGAAGCCTCTAGCACCCAACTCCAATCTCTTTGCTTTGTTCTTTTAAATAAAAACAAAAACAGAACCCTGTTGTATGTTTGTGCCGTGCGACACCAGGAAGCTAGTCTAGATATGAAATCTCATGTTGTCTCTGTTGTAGTCATTTTTTAAATAAACTGGACAGTTTACAATGGTGGTTTTTGTTCAGAAGGCCTGTTTGGTTTTGTAGTTTTTCGGGGGKTTTTTTTGTTGTTGTTTTGTTTTTTTCCTTCCTTTGTTTTTTTCTCCTTTTTTGGTTCATTTGCAGCACAACACTTCCTCCTCCGGTAACAAGATCTGCTTGTGGAAGAGACTCCACCACCTCGTTACAAACTGGTTAATGCAGGTGACCCCTAATAGGATCACAGGCTCCAGTTGATCGTGAACTTACTCTCTGTGACTGTGGCATGCACTGTGTTAGTCTTTCCCCTCCTCTCAGAGTACAAGAAGATTTCTCTGTCCCTCCCCTCCTGAGAGTCCTTGAGCTGGTTCACTACAAAAAAATAATAATAAAATTTAAACCCAACAGAAGAAAGGAGAAAGAAAGGGTTAATGTGACCTGGGACTTTGAACCGTGATCTCCAGCTAACTTTGGTTTGTTTGGTTTTCTTTTCTGCTTTGGTCTTGTTTTATGTTTTTATTCTTTTTTTTTAAGATGTGCTCTCATCAGGGTTTCACTTATATATGATTTGGAACTGGATGGAGAAGTTTTTTAAGTAATTATTGTTGTTAATGAAAAAAACCCCAATGTATCCTTGCTATTCTGTAGGCTCGGTCTGTAACACAAAATAAAAGGAATTAAAAAAGTCAAAGCCGCTTCCTTCTCGTGGGAGAGGTGGCCACGAGAAGCCACAGGGAAGCCTTGGGAAGTGGCGCCCGCCGGAGTCTGGGCATCTCTGTACATTACATACCCCGTAGCTGCTCTTTGTTTTTCTAAATCTCCATTTCTGCTCCATGTATATCATATTATGTAAAATATTATCTCCCTGGATTGACCCTTGTGCGGATTATTGAAAGCCTTGTATCTTGTTTCAGTGTTTTTTCTTACCTTGTAGTCTGGTTCTAAAATAAGAGGGGGGGGGGRAAAAGTAATTATTATACATTGTAGTTTGTGTACGATATTTGTTGATAATGTTTTATTAAAGGGATGTCTTTTTTCCGCACCCCTTCATTGAAATGTTTTGGGGAATGTTTGGCTTGTTTTTATTATTCTGACTGCGAGACATGAGATGACAAACTTTTTTTAGTGTGTAATATGGATTTTTTTAAATGTTTGCCTTCTTTTTCCTAGGCATTTTAATTGTGCTTTACCTGTAGAAAGTTGCTGGGAAGGGCGGGCGGGCGGGACGGGGTCTGCGGGTGTCAGTCTCATAGTTACAGTCAGGTTAATATTTTAAAAGCAACGATAAGAAACGGCCAGGGGAAGGTTTGTTGCATCGCAGATATGCCCATGGGCTCCAGAAGGGGTCGACGATTTTCTTTTTCTACCTTCCATCTTGTTCAGTTTTTTTTTTCCTTTTTCCTTTCTTTTTTTTTTCATTTTTGTTCCGTTGTGAGGAAACGAAAGGACCGGTTTTAATGTATTTTAAAAAAAATGAATAGCTAAATTATTGTCTTCATTGGTATGGGATGGGTTTTTTGGAATGAAGCGGTTCTCCTCCTCCCCCCCGCCCCCATGCTGTAATAAATATCGACATCAACATTTGATTCCCGTTCTCCGCAGTTTGTTGCTGGCGTCGGCCGGGGTCGGGGCCCTGCGGGAACTCGGGGCGGCCGTCCCCTGCCCCGGGAGCCCCATGCAGCAGCAGGGATTTGTGCAATAGGAATCAGTATCAGCGCGACGGGGTGTGAGGGGCAGCTCTGCACCCTGCGGGTCTCGGGGCTCCCCGATACCCCCGGCATGGGGACCCCTGCCCTCCTGCTCCGGCTCTTCCCCGCTCGCTTTTCCCGCACGGCCTCAAGGCTCCGCACCTGGAGCCTCCGAGCCCGTTACAAGCTGGTTTTATTAAACACGGCAGTGAGAAACAGCCAAGTTCCCTCCTCTGAAGGTCTCCGGAGCCCAACCTGGGGATGATGTCTCCCGCCTTGGTTGCCAGTAGATGAATCGTGGGAGGAGGATACGATGGAGCGGGGGTTCCGGGCGAGGACGCCGTGCTGCTGCCGGCGCTGTGAACGCCGCCCGGGGCGCCGCGCTTGGCGGCAGGACTCGAGGCGCCGCGGCCCGCGGCTTGGCACCGYGCTGCGCCCCTGCTGGAGAGGTGTCTGCCTCCGAGGGCAAGGGAGGGAAACAGGGAAGCGGGAGCGTGTTGGGAAGGGCGCTCAGTGCCAGGGAGGAGCCCCTTCCTCCTCAGCTTGGAGGAGGAATGTGTCCCTGCCCTGGGCCGGTGCGTGGCCTGGGTGGGCAGCAGGGCGCTCCCCGCGCTGCCCTCCGCCCCTCGTTCCTTGGCTGCCCTTCCCGCGGCTCCCAAGGGCACCAGGGCGGCTGTCGGGGCCCGG
This sequence comes from Nothoprocta perdicaria, assembly GCF_003342845.1. NCBI lineage: Eukaryota > Metazoa > Chordata > Aves > Tinamiformes > Tinamidae > Nothoprocta > Nothoprocta perdicaria. The sequence goes on along the minus strand of NW_020454092.1, from coordinate 18,171,964 downwards.
CCAGGCGAGCGGCCGTCCCGGCAGCCCCAGCTGCGCCCGGCGCTCTGCTGCCCTTGGCCACACTCCTCTAACATTAATGGCGGGTCCGGTGCTGAGGCGACGCCAGCCAGCACTGACACCTCTCCATAACTTACTGATGCCGACCCGGACGCGCCTCCGCCATCCTTCTCCTGTTCCCATCCAGGCTGTGCTAATTCCTGGAGGACTGAGCTGGGGAAGCTCACCGTGTGTAATGTGCTTGGGGAGAGTGGAGTATCCCCAGGCATGCGGCTCGCCGTGCTGTGGGGCTGCTCGGCAGCAAAACCAGTTGGGGCCATGTTGCCCCATGTGTCTGTACAGCCCTCTGGTCCCAAGGGACCTGCCGGGGCTTCCTGCAACCAAAGGGAGCAGCTGGAGGGAGCTTGGTCCCTGGTGACCACCTCCTGCCGCCTGCTGTCCTCAGGAGCCGCCCATTCGCTCTCCCCTCATCCAGCCTCTCCATGCCCGGCTCTGTGGCCAACACAACGCACTAAAGGCCCAGTTTTCTTGGAGATATTCTCCTCCTCGCCACAGGAATAGCTCAGGCTGCCCCCTTCCTCCTCCCCTGCTGAAGGGCAGCACTGCAAAATACCTCACATGCAGCTGGAGGCCCTTTACTCTGTATTTACAAAAAACACACTAATCCCCTCCTCCTAAAAGGAGCTACCTGCTCACTTAACCCCATATGCAAGAAGAAATTCTGCTGTTTTGTTAGCGGCAAATAGCAGGTCCTGGTCCAGAAAGTTTCGTGCCACGTGCTCCACCGCTTCGCCCAAGGGAACAGGCCTCCTCTGCAGTGCTGGGGAGGCAAAGGGCTGCAGCTCTCCAGCTCCAGAAAAGCCCTCTTGCTCATTAAGCGCTTAATAAGGGAGCCAGGAGGGCAGGAGAGCACACCTTCCAAAGGCAGATAGAAAAGTAAGAGCCAGGCAGAAGGATGTTTTGGACTCCCCTCGTTAAGCTTTATGGAGGATGCCCCTAAACAACAGAGGAGGTGACAGCAAACCCACAAAATGCGAGTCGAGCTCAAGTGTGAAGCCGAGCAGGGCAGTAACGAGGGGTCCGTGTTCCTTTTAGGCAACAGTGGGCAAGTCCAGAAGGAAGCACACGATGACTCTCYAGCTGCATACAAGAGACGAGCCCCTAAAATAAAGAAGGTTCTTCAGGCACAATTTGATTAAAAAAATTAGAGCAACAACATAATTTATTTTGGAAAGTAAACTAATCCACCTCTCTTTAGGTATGTGGTGTTCTGTCAAAGAGAAGCAGCAGGTACAGTCTTTCATTTGAGTGGAATTTCACACAGTTCCGTGCAAATACAGTGCCAGAAACTTCTTGAATGTGTCTGGCTGGAAGCCATATATTCCAACGGGCTTCTGCAGAGAAAAGACACGGACACTCAGCTCACCAAGCGAGTAATGCAGGCTAACAACAGCTAAACATGCTGGAATCACGCTAGAAACATTGTGGCCTCCACACTGTGCCCCTGGCCCCAGGTGGGAGGCCCTGCAGCAGGTACTTCCCTGGGCATGAAGCTTAAACTGCCCGAGCCCCCCATGGTGAGGAGCCTCCCCCATAACGAGCGCGAGGCTGTTTGCTCTGCAGCGAGCCTGGCAGCTGCCCACAAGCACTTCCTTCATCACAGCTCCAGCTGACTTTAAACAAGCCTGTTACAAGAGGGCAGGCTGCAGATGGGGACATCTTCCTGCAGGAGTTTACACCAAGCCTGGTATGTGGTTGAGGCACAAAGCAGCACCGCAGCAGCAGCCCAAATACTCCCTGTCAGCAGCACCCGCGTGGGCTCCCCACGGAAGAGCTGCTGCCCGTGCCAGGCCCTGTGGCCCCAGCTCCCATCCCCAGCACAGCCGGCAAGGTAACACTGCCAGGAGCTTTTAACCCCCCATCACCACCAAACTGGTCCTTTCCTACCCATTTTCTCACCGTAACAACTCTCTTCTTGATTTCTGGGACACACTGGGCTTTTTCATACAGTGGCTGATCWGCGTCGATCCAGACAAGGTTTTTAACGCCATCACCGGAGACCAAGTCTGTTGTATTTAGCTGGAACACCATAAACTGGAAAACCTCGCCGTCTGTGCCAACACTTTGCACCACTATCGGCTCCTCCAAAACCTTGGGATCGTTCTAGGAAAGAAGGTGGGGAGGGGAGGGGAGCATTTGAAAAGCCAGTTACCACTGAAACTGTTCAAGCAGCTGCTGATTCTGCATCTTCTACTCGGCTCAAGGCCAAGATTTTAATAAGTTTATTGCTACCTTGCCCAGAAAATTACTCTAGTCAAACAAGTTTTGAATGTAGATGTTGTATTTTAATTAAAATTCCTCCTTTGACCAGCAATGAAGTWTCAATTTAAATACTGAGATGTGGGATGGGTTAGAGTTTTCCACCAGATCCACTCCCTGCTTCCTACCTCTTACTACTCCAACACACACTGCACCTTGAACGCGCTCACTGCTGCGCTGGGAAGTCACTATCTAGCAAAGGCAGCAGAGCAGACACCAGAAGTGCTGCAACCCTCCACGGAATGGGAATTTTGGAACTTTATCCATGAGCTGCAACACTACAGGAAGACCAAGGGCCTAGCGAGTCAGTGGCAGCTGCAGTCACCTACCCCGTAGAGCATCTTGGCCTTGGCCAGCGCGTTGCCAAAAGCAAACATCATCATCTTCGCCCGCAGCTGCTCCGGTCTGAACCTGTTGGTGCGGATGTTGGCYGACTCCAGGAAGTACAGGGTGTGAGGATGGCAGTATGGATAACCGGCCCGAAAACCTGAAAAGCAAAAAAAGTGTCAGGAACAGCTCAGTAAGAGACATCATAGCCACAGTTGCTCCTGCATCTTCAGGAACYGTTAAAGCAATTTGCCTCAATCTAAGCTTCTCTCCACAGCAGTCTCACTACCACCCTGTGCCCAGCACCTCTGCATCTCATTCCCAYCCACCTCTCACCACAGCCCTCTGGTAGAAAGGCAAGGCCTGTACRTTAACGCAAACAAAAGTTCAGTATTTCATCTAACAAAATACTGTCCAACTGCCAGACTTACCCGTATCATCGAGCTCTTTGTACACAGTCACCTCCTGAAGATCAATCGTTGGCAAGATGGGATAGAAGGTCTCTAGAGTGTGTTCTTCAGTGGCTGCTACCTCRTCCTTGGAGGCTACGGGAGGTATTGGGGCCATGGAGTTGAGGAGGATCCCGTTGAGGCCGCGGACCTGGAGGAGAAATGATTCTGGGGAGGGAATGAGAGGCTGTATTCAAACATCACTAACAGCAGCCAGAAGATGTATCCTCCCTTGGGATAAGAGCATTCCAGCAGCTCCTATTCTGCAAGGCTCCCTGTCCCCTCACACCTCCAGCAACCCCAGGTAGCAATAACTCACCCGCAGACTCCTCCATGCAAAACACCAACGCTATTTGCTGGTGTTATTTCCCCAACTAAGGGCGCTCGGGAGGGACAGCAGTACCAGTTTTGGACACAGACCAGTTAAGCAATTGGGTCTAAGACACTGGTTCTCTTCCTCCACTATTTTGGGTTTGGTATTCGCTGACACTGTGGTACAACCACCCCGGGGCAAATACCTGCCATCCACGGCTGCCTACACTTACAGCACTATTCAAAACCAAAATAATTGGTTCCAGAAATTGCTTCGTTTTCTCCAAGTCCCCAGTTTCACGCTGGTGACTTTGCTGCCCCTCTCACACTAACGAAGGGCTTAACGCTCCCCACCCCAGCAGCCACTGACCTCTTTCCCACGTAGCTGCTATCCTGTAGTTCCTGGCCAACATCCTCTTAGCTAGAGAAGGATGCTTCATCGTCATTATCCGACATAAATGTAGCAAGTCTTCAAAGAGCACGGGGCTTTAAAATGAGAAAGAAAAAAAAAATACTTACATAAAATAAAAATGTTATCATAATGGGGGACAGATTCTTCTGGGTCACAAACACTGTAAAACATTACAGTGTGTAAAATATTTTATAATAGTGTAACACTTTCAAACAGTTAATACAGATTTGAGATTAACAGGCCACACACCAGCGCTGATCCAAGTTGGCAGAGGTAGCGTGTGCCATTAGTTACTTAAAAAATGGATATTCCACATCGGCTAGAATTATATTTCAAACAGAAACASGGATCTGTGGGCCAGGAGGAGCTTTTCTATAAAGAACACGTTCAGATTTGTGCTACTGTCAATACTCAGAATGGTGTGGGGCTTGGGGGGGGTTATCTTGGTGTTGTTCCGAGGCTCACAACTTGAGGGACACGGCTGTGCCCTACATGGGCAGTGACAATTCCCTGCAAGGGCCATGCAGGTGGACCTGCCAGCAGTACTTCACTGGAGGAACATCCTGTTTAAAGCCAGAGCTTTAAAGCCAGAGGGATGAGAGGGGCTGCGGGACGAGGGGCTCGGCTGCGTCCCGGGCGCGCTCACCAGTAGCTCTCCCTGTCGGGGGCGGCGCCGGCGCTGTCCCAGAGGCGCGCGCGGCGCACGGCGCGCTGCACCCTCTCCTCCTGGTCCTCGAGCAGGTTGCCGGGCTCCTGGGCGATGCGCAGCACRCGGGCGGGCAGCCCCGGCAGCGCCTTGCTCTTGGTGAGCCACAGTGCCTGCCGCACTCCTGCGGGCACGGCCGGCGTCACGGGCGGCCGCGCGCCCCGCGGGCAGGCTTGTCCACGTTACGCGCGTGGAAGTGCGGAGGGGGTGCTTAAACGTGCCTGGGACCCCAGGGACAATGAGGAAAAGGGGAGCCGGGGGACGAGACGGGAAAAGGGGGTGAGGACTGCAGAGATGAAGGGATGCRGGGGTGACCAGACTGGAATCAAGGGGAAAGCAGGTGAGGGGCAAAGAGGGGCCCATGGGGTGAGGAGAAAATGGGGGTCCTGACTTGGGGGAGGCCCTGGGGAGAGGGGGGACCCCTGACCCAGGAGGAAGGGCTTGGGGRGCTCTAGGACAAGAGCGGGTCCCAGCCTGGGGGGAAGCAGCCACGGGGGGTGGGCACAGGATGGAGCCTGTGCCCAGGGTGGGAATCCTGGAGCTGGGACGGGGGATCCCGGGCCGGGGGGGGTCCCAGAGCCAGGCCGGGCGGTACCTTCGAGCATGCGGACCCACTGGTGGCAGACGTGGCAGGGCCGCTCGCGCCGCAGCGGCATGTCCTCGTAGCGCGGGCCCGGCGAGTGCCACGGGTGGCGCCAGCCGCGCTGCCAGGCCGGGAAGCGCGGCCGAGCCAGGCCGGGCACGAAGTACTGCCGCGCCGCGTACGTGACCGCGTCCAGCTCCACCTGCTCGCGCACGGGCCGCCGCTCCACGGCGCGCGCCAGCACCTCGGGCGGCGGCCCGCGCGTGGTCCAGG
>NW_020454092.1:18120856-18166380 GCF_003342845.1 Nothoprocta perdicaria | reverse complement strand
GCCCGCGACGGGCGGCGGCCAATGGCGGCCAATGGCGGCGCGCGGGGCGGGCGGGCTGAGGGAGCGTCGCCAAAGTGCGGCGGGGAGGGCGCATGGCGGTGAGTGGCGGTCCGGGGGAGCCCGCCGGGCCGGGCCGGGGAGTTGGGGGACGGCCCCTCCTGGGGGAGCAGCCCGGACCCCAGGGAGACCCGGGGGGGGGGGCCCTGTGCGCCCCCCCATTGTGCCCCCCCCCGCCCCATTCCTTGGGGGCGCAAGGAGGGAAGAACGCGGGTGATTCCCAGTTCCTGCGGAAAACGGGGGTGATTGCCAAGGTGTCGGCTTGTGAGCCCGACGGGGAGCCCGAGGGCGGGCGGCCCGCGGCTTGTGTAAAACAGGGCCGCACTGGGGCCCAACGTCCAAGGGAAATAAGCACAAAAGGAGAAAAAAAAAAAAAGGGGGTTGTCCTTTCCTGGTTGTCTGAGCAGTAAAGCCAGCCTTAAACCCAATGATAAAGCGGAACATCCATGGCCTGCCAGGTCACCCGGTTTGAGCTGCGCGCTCGCCTTCCGCAGCGCTAATGACCAGCACAACCTTCCCGCGCCGGTACGGTGTTCCCGTGCCGGTACAGTATTCCCGCCCTGGTACAGTATTCCCACACTGGTACAACATTCCCAGGCTGGTACAGTATTCCCGCACCAGGAGGCTGGGTTGCTCGGGTCCAGCATAGAGCGACCAAGATGATTAAGGGACTGGAGCCTCCAATGGGGAAAGACTGAGTGAGCAGGACCTGTTTATCCTGGAGAAGAGAAGGATGAGAGGGAATCTGATCAATATGTGGGAGCACCTGAGGGGGAAATGTAGGGAGGAGGGGGCCAGGCTCTTCTTGGTGGTGGCCAGTGACAGGACAGGGGGCAATGGAGACAAGCTGCAACCCAGGCAKCTCCATCTCCACGTGAGGAGGAACTTCTTGCTGTGGGGTGCCCGAGCCCTGGCACAGGCTGCCCAGGGAGGCTGTGGAGGCTCCTGCTCTGGAGATCTTCCAAAGCCCTACAGCCCATGCTCCGGGTGTCCCCGCTGGAGCAGGGRCTGGGCTGGCTGATCCCTAGCGGTGCCTTCCTCTGGGTGACGGGATCCCCTGGGTGCTGTGTTGCAGGCGCCGGGCGGCGGGGAGGAGGCGGCGTGGCTGGCGCGGGCGCCGCGGCCGCCGGCCCCGGGGCAGTGCTGCGGCGGCGGCTGCCGCCCCTGCGTCCACGACAGCTACGCGGCCGCGCTGGCGCGCTGGCGGCGGGCCCGGCCCGCGGGCAACGCCGAGCTGCTGGCCGATCACCACGCGCAGGTGCGTTCCCCTTGGGCCCCGCAGCGCCCACCCTCCTGTCCCTCGCTCCCTGCCTGCGTTAAGGGGTTTTCCACATGCCGGGGTCTCCTGGGGCCCCCGGGTGTCCCTGGAGCTGCAGCTGCCCCTGCCAGACCCCGTGCCCTGCACATGTGCCCTGTCAGAGCCAACCCCAGGGAAAACCGGGAACAGGTCACAAAGACAATGACAATTTTCTCTGCTGCTGATATCCTTAGAGAATTCCCCTTCCTGAGATTTTCCATTTCTCCCCCCCATTTTTTTTTTATTTTTATAGATTCATGCTCAGCAAATGACAAGAGTTATTTCGTGCAGTGGAGCATCGTCTTTGCAGTGTGATTTTGAGATTGTCAGTGCCCTTTTGCATAAGATTAACAGTTCCAGATAAGGCAAAAATGATTAGCAGTGAAACAGCTAATGATGTTTCCTATCCAAAATGGCCATCGGTAGCTTTGAAGTTGCCCCCAAAGCAGTGCTCAGCTCTGTGAGCAGTATCAGTTTTATTTGTTTCCAGGCACGAGAAAAGGATTGCAATGAGCCATAATAGGCTGACCATGCTGTAAGGTGTAAAAATGTAATTTAACAAAGGGGGAAAAGAAGTCGGAGCTCCCAAATCACGTGCCGAAGGACCTAATAATGAATCTGCAGAGAGCTGAAATTTGTGCTGGGCCCAGGCATTTAATGCACCCTCTTCTGGAGTGCAGAGTATCTCCAGCACCAAATTAGCACACGCATTTGCTTCAAAAGAAAAATGAAATAATAAAAGACATCGTCTAACCGAGTAATTATTTATTGTTGTTCTTGCAGAGCAATAATTCAGAGCTAAATCCAGATTCATTTACTGCATTCAGCCTAAGCTCAGTGGAGCAGCTAACAGAGGACACCTACCAGTACAGATTTGAATTACCAGGAAATAGCAGTCTGCGATTGAGTTTAGGACAACATATCGTATTAAGGTATTGTTCTCCATGCTAGTTAAACAGACCACATTATATAACCTAATATGTAGGCTTTTGCTAATAGAAAACGGCTTCATGCCAAGGAAATCATAATTTCTATACCTCCACAATGGTGCCGATGAAAGAACTCGTGAGCTCGTTAGTGTTGCTAATTCTATGGTAAAAGCCCTTTCAAAGCTATATTTTTCTTTAGTATTAGTGGGTCAGAAAGAACTGTGATTAAGAAAACCCATTTCGGGAAAGAAAGCATCAGAGAATGGGTGTTTAAAAGAGATGATTGACTCTAGTGTGTTGGGATGAAAGCAGTGAGCTGTGCTAAGCCCAGGGCTCAGTATTTGGGTCTCAAATCTTGGGGTCACTCTGCACCTGGGGTGTCGCATTGAACATCCAGGCATTTCACAACTGATTTCTTAGCAAAACAGCTCCCTTGGGTGGTTTGTTGCTTGCCAGAAAGAAGCCTCTTGGGAGAATTTTATGTCTCCCCTGACCATCTGTGGTCATCACTGCCAGACAGAAGAGGCCGTGTCACGATGCCGTTGATGGGTATCTCTCCGTTGATGTTATTTGCRCGTTAGCAGCTGATGCTTCCAGCTGGTGGAAGCGCCTGCTCCTCGCTCCGGCCGTTTCCTAACACAGCAGCAGGAAAGGTTGGGTCACTTCAATCAATTACCATCACCAGCCACGCAGAGCAGGGTGCATAGGCCCTGTGGGAAGAGAAAATGCACGGTAAAGCACAGGGTGTATTGACACAACCTCAAGGCTGTGCTCTACCTGCTCTGTTTGTCTGCTGTCCAAACAGAGCAAGACAGGCAGCCCGAAAGGGACAGTGAACTCAGCAATAAAGCAACTTCTCTTTCCTTTGCCACTGTTGCTCATTTGGCTTCTCCTTACGAAGCAGCTCCGATGTCCTTCTGCTGGTGTGTCCAGGGTATAGCCAGGGCCACCACAAGGAGAACAGAAGGTGCCTGTAACCCTTATGTCCCGCCTCGATTTTTGCAGCCCCTGGGAGATGTTTTGCATCCTTGCAGAGCCTGCGCCACTGGGGAGACCGTCCGCTGCCTCCTGCAGCCACTGGACATGGCCGGTCCCCCCGGGAGGAGCCGAGTGCTGACACTAACGTTACAGAGGCTGCCTCTGTTTTTCTCCTCAGAGGAGAGGTGAACGGGTTGGAGATCCAGAGAGCYTATACTCCGATTAGCCCAGGGAATGCAGAAGGCTACTTTGATGTCTTAATAAAAGTAAGTAAGCCCTTATGAYATAGATTAGAGTATATGGTGCTGGGGACTGTGTTTTCTTTCAGGAACTGAGCATGCTCTCAGCACATCAAGTGAGACTCCGTCAAATCCCTCCTGGACTGTTTCCGAAGCAGTTGTGCTGCTTTGCTGATAAAAATTGCATTTTTCCCCCTTACAAAAGAGAAAGCAGGGGAAGGTGACACACAAACAAGTGCTTTGCAGCAGGGGCCCCGTTAAGCCCTTTGAGCGAGCCTCTGGGGAGCCTTGCTATTGCCTCCGTGGAAAGAGGCGCCCATTCCACCTCCCTGGTTTCATTTTAGCTCCTCAATCCATCAATAAAATCACATCCAGTTGTCAGCCCAGCTAAACCACTGAGTTGGGGAAATCTCTGCCCACTTTGCCTACCCTCCCTACTTGGTTTAAAGCAAAAGAGACCTCTTGAAGCCAAGGGAAGGCGTTGATTTGGGTGAAAAGCACAGATGAGCCCTCAGCAGCTACCCCTGRTCCTCAAGCAGGGGCCAGGAGCTTCCTGTGGTTTTGGTGCCCCTTGGAGCAAAGACGTAGCCCGTGGCCCAGCAGAGCTCCATGCTGGGCAAGTGTCCCGGCTTGAATGCAGCCTGCAGGGCACTTATTTTATTTTGCATGGAAAATATCAAATCTGGGGAGATTTTTCTATTACTCTATTTGTACMTCTTTTAGGGGGTGGACACACACGCCAGTCTAGATGTGGATTTTGGAGTACTGGATGTCCCAACCAGCTTGCAGAGCCTGGCCACTTGTCCTCCCCCTGCTTTCCAGGATTTCCCATTTTGGGGGTTTATTATTCATTGCAYAATTAGATGCTAACCTTGTTCTTTAGAAATGTGTACAGTGCCTGTAAGTCATATGTGGGAGGGTCATTCCACCATTCTTAAGGCAATTGGTGTGTGGTAGGGGAGAGAAATGCTGCATTTGAGTTGCATTGATAGGATGCATGCTCAGGATGACTGTGAAATTTCATGTATACTTGCTTATTACTCATAGGTTTTGCATTTCAATAATAGTAATGATTGTAATGATACCTTTCCTTTATATAGAACCTTTCATCCCAAAGGGAGCTGTAGTTATTCTCTGGCAGTGACAAAAGAGGTTGGTAACACTAGTGTAAAGCAGCCATTTTTATAACTCATTCTGTAGGTTGTGCTATATTTCATACTATTCAGGCAATTTTGGAAAGTACTATATTATTATTATTACTATGCAATCCAAGCACTGTTCAGACCCTTCTCTCTCCTGTGATTATAGCATTGCATTTGTGATACTACAGTTAAGAGTGAGGGAGTTGCCATTTGAAGAGCATAACCCTCTTTTTGAGTGATTTTATAATGTTAGGGTTTCTCTCCACGTAAAACTGGGTATAGAAGTTTTCCCCTAGGAGATAATTATTTTTTCTTTTTATTTAGGAAAAAAAATTAAACCCACTCTATCACCTCACACTTCAATTTTCAGAAATAAATTTGGTGAAAGATTGTTTTAGTTTCCATTACCTTGGTCCATTGGGAATAGGCAATAAGTGAGGCTGACTTTTCTGTTGTTGTCTTGGGTTTCCATGTCTATTTGAATAAAGTAGGTATAAAATCCATATGTCTTTGAAGGAGGTAAGTATGAAATCCATATGTATTTGAAGAAGGTAGGTGTAAAATACTGCTGTGTGATGTCCTGTGCACTCTTTGCATGAGACTGGGTACCTGCCCAAAACCTTCTGAATGCAAAATATTGCTGACTAACTCAGAGCATCTTATTTAAGGGGAGGTGAGAAGCACCTGTGGCTTTAATGGCACTACTTGCAAGCCCAGAAACATCCTCTCACTTGCCTTTCTCCTTGCCTCTCTGCACTTTACCAGTTTCATTTACAYTTTACCAGTTTCATTTGCCTGCAGCGCTCTTTGGTGGCCAGCCAAGGCACTGGGCTAGGGAGCTGGGCATACAATGCCTGTGCATTAAGCACCCCCAAAACCCCTCTTCTTTTATGGAGCTGAGAGTCTTTGAAGGCTTTTATCACGTCCCATTTTCCCACCTCCAGCTGGGGTGCTCTTTTCCCAGCATTTTCGCGGCTCTTCTGTGGGCACAGCTGCTTTGCTGCTCTTCTCTCCCTGTGTCCCTCAAACCATACTCTGCTTTGATGCCCTTTGCTCTCACTAACCGTAAGTGGTCCTAGCAATTAAATACAGCAGGGGGGCTGCTGGGGTGGTCCCTTCATTTGGGGGCCTCTCCCTGCTCCTCTGTTTCTGGCAAGCACGGACTCTTTCTCATCAGTCACGAGTTAGGTTAGCATTCCTGCAGCAAAAGCCTGGATAATATTCTTGGTGCCTGGCAGAAAGCAAGGCAGATTTCTGCTAATKTCTTTCTTCTGTGAGGCCAGAATACATATGTATTTTGGGAGAAAAAAATTAGAGGAATAGCTCAACATCCAGATGCTCTGTTTTGAAAACAGAGTATTATAAATGAGAAAGCTGACTGTGGGTCACTAATTGTATCAACACAACATCTGAGGGGCTGAAATAAAGCAGCAACTGTGCAGTGTTTATACAACTATCAGTACCCAGAGGGCATTTGCAGACCCCATACTCTGAGATTTGGAGAATGCTTGAAGCCTTGGACTGTGATTTGCATTCAAGACACTCTTCTTTGCGTGCTTTGTAAGCAAGAGCTCTGCTATGCTTTTTCCAGTTTTGGAAAATTCAGACTGCGTGAGAGTGGATTATGTTTACATTATAGTCAAGCTGGAATGGATCCAATATGATTTAATTTAAATGTCTTTGTTTGGGGTATAACTTTGAATTATTTTCAAATAGAACGATCTTTCTTTCTTCTAAAACGCATGAAATGTATTTTTGCCCCCTTCTTGTTTAAATGTAGATAACTTTATAATTGACTTTAAGCTGGGAAACTTTCCAACACAGTATAATTATTCTTTTCTTTTCTGCAATGTTTTTTTATTAGTGCTATGAAGCTGGGCTAATGTCACAATACATAAAAACCTGGAAAAAAGGAGACATGGTCTTTTGGCGTGGGCCGTTCGGAGGGTTCCCCTACCAGCCTAATAAGGTTAGTTCCCTAAGAGACATAGGTTGCTTCAGCTCACAGCAGTTAGCTTATGCCAAAGGAAAGACATTGAGTGGTTACTGTTTTCATGGTTATTTTAGGGACTTCCCAGGTTATTGCACAGTAGTACAGTTGGAAAAAATACACACCTTGTTGCCTGCAGAATATTTAAGAAATAAGAGGAGAAGGAGGTGGGCGCTAGAGACTGGAAAATATTAGTAAAGATCTTTGGGCCTCACTTGCATTAGAAGTTCTTGCTGTGTTAAAGTACAGGGGCATATTTTGCACCAGCAAGGAATGCAGATTGGATTTTGGCTTGTTTGGATCTTGTTGTTTTGTGTGTGAGTATGAGTGGACAAGAGGTGTTGAACTTTCAGCCTCTTGGATGTCGTGTCACCCAGKGGCTCTGCAGTTTTGGTCCCAACTGCTGGTAGGAGATTTGCTGCAAAGAAAGGAGATCCAGTTTCAAGGGATGGTTTCTCACACACAGTAGTTTGTTTACTTAATTCTGACCTTTAAAATAGGAAACAGAATTGAAATACTTATCATTTAAAGTCCAAGTGCCCCCTTTCCCTTTTCCCCTGTTTTAATTAAAAATAGAGCTGTAAAATCCCAGTGGCCARACTCCAAATTGTGTTATGATTCCTGAAATACTCTCCCTGCAGTTTTGGGCTATTGTTCTCTTCTGTTCTTAAGCCTTGAGCTCCTCTCTGGGACAGGCCAGAACTGCCGTGCGCAGAAGTAGCTGCGTTCACAGGCTGGCAGGGTGATCCTCATTCATTAAGTTTGTAAGTCACCTTGCAATAACTTGTTGTACTGCTTGTTATTTATAAATTGTGATGGAGGTCCTGGCTATGAGTTTCATAGCAGAATTTCCCCAACAGACTCCTGCTCATGAGGGCAGGTGGGGTGGACCTGCTTAGCCCTTGTCCTGGTGAGAGGGCCACGCTTAGGGCTGAAACCTGTGAGATTTTACAGACTGCTAGTTGTCACTGACTCTGAATAATTAAACCTTGGGATAGTATAAAGGAAATAATTTCAAGCTCAGATGGATATGCACATAAAAGATATGCTCTAGCTCTCAGTGAAGGTAGTAGGAGTTTGCCGTGTGTATAGCAAATCCATTTGGATATTTTTCATGCCAGTAGCTCCTCTGTTGCATCCTACTTCTGGAGCCTTCTTTGTCTCCAGCGCTGCAAGAGGTTGTGTCTGACTGCATAGGGTTGGGGTTACCCAAACCTTTTCCATGATGAGTAGGTGCAAAATGGTTAGGACAATGAGGCCCAGAATAGGGGCGTAATTCCCAGTTCAGGCCCTGGAGCATTGGCTGAGCTGGCGAAGGTGCTGGGGACTTTCTGTCCTCCTGAGCACTCTCCTGCTGAACGTCCTTGTCCTGAGCCTCTGCTGGTGCCATCAATGAACAGACTGAGTGTTCCCACTGCTGATGTGAAGTGTTAGGTGTTGCTGGTAGTTCTTTGAGGAAAGTCAGACTGCACCAGGACAATGAACGGATTGAGATGGGAAAGAAACCATTCCCTTGAGTTAACATTCAGGATTGTACTTTAGAGCATCCAAGATTAAGCCAAGGGTCATTTCCAAYGGGAAAACAACCCACAGTGGGTCAGCAAAGGGTGCTGCTGCATTGGAATTGAAACAAAGGTGAGCCTTGATTTCAAGGCTAAAATTTGTAGAAAAAATGTTTGTGTTTGTGGTTTTTTTTTTTTGCTTTTTCATTGCATTTGCTGTATAAATCCTGAAAGTGTTATCTTTACCCATGGATGGGTTTTGCTGAAAGATACATTCTGAGATCTGAATGTACTGATTCGTGTCCTTCACATATCTGATATGGGTTTTTTTCCTCATGAGGGACCCTGTATCAGGGTGGCAGCAGGCAGGAGTGGAGAATGAGGGCATTAGTGTGCAAGCACAATTGTTCTTTCAAAATCCTCTGCTTCGTTTTTAGTATGGGGAACTGCTCATGGTGGCTTCTGGTACTGGCCTCGCACCGATGCTTCCCATCCTCCAGTCCATAACAGAAAATGAAGAGGATGAAACCTTTGTAACTCTTGTTGGCTGCTTCCATTCGTTTGGAAACATTTATCTAAAACCTCTTCTCCAGGAACTGGCTCGATACTGGAACGTCAGGATATTTTATGTCCTAAGCCAGGTAAATAAATAGATAGGAAGTACTTTGATGCAGGGGTTCTGTGTGCTGGATGAAGCTCTGTTGCCTTGGTTTTTATGTCAGTGTGATCTTAATTCTTCCCAGCCAGTGAAGCAATTTTGTGATCCAGTCACTGCAGTTCTTAAATCTACATATTTTGATATTGCTATGAATCTGGAGAGTTTCGTGGAAGTGACCATCGTTGCTTGTTCCTTTTTCCTTGCCTTGGTCATGGTCCTCTTGGGAAGGAGCCACTGGTTGGTGTCCACCATTGGTCATGATCCTGCCCCACTGCTGCTGCACCTAAACATTTACCCAAAGAAAACTCAACTCACAGCAAACAAACTACTCCTTTCTTAATGCCAGTGCCTAAATCTGTCCTTATTTTCATTCATTGCTCATGGCTACAGCTCTYTGCTTCTATGTAGGTTAGCACCAACTTCTCAGAAAATTATTTTCCCAGCTGACCCATTTTCAAACTTCTTAAAGTTGTGTCCCACTCTGTAAAATTGTTTTCTATGCCAAATCCATGAGATGAGGGCATACCTCTCAGTAGTCTTACACTTTGAGCAGTCTTTTTCCTTTTCATATGGTCCCAAAGTTGCCTGTGTTCTGCACAGATTTGGTAGCTGGAAATTATTTCTCTCAGAAATGAGTATTCATTGCAGAGAGGTTATAGAAAGAATTATTTATGCTGAGGGAGTGAATCCCATTGCATTTTTAGTTTCTCAGATGATTTTTTTTTTTTTTTATCTCTTGTGGTGGATCTGCCTCATACATTACGTTCCATATATGGCCTTGACAAGATGAGGAGACTGGGTATAAGGAAAAGTACTTGTGAATTGGGCAACCCTTCAGCTGATCTGTAGGAGCATAACCATTAGCTGTGGTGAAATAGCATAGATGCCCTTTGGAGGACAGAGCTGTCTCGAGAGCGTTTGGAGGTCCTGGACTTCCACCTAGTGCAGAGCAAGAAGCCCATCTCATCCCTTCAGCACTGTCCTCCCCTCAATTCTCTCCCTTTCCATCCCTTTTCTTAAGAGGTTTGTCATAGTTCAGCACTGGGTTATGGATATTCCCTTTTAGGATCACACACTTGTCTGTCCATCTGTCTTGATGTCTCACTCTGCTGTCTGTCACCATCACATCTCACCCATATCTGCTTCTCATTAATAGCAAAAGGAGAGTCCCCACTGGACCTAGCAGCATGGGATCTAACATTTCTCCTGTCAAAGAATCAGAATGATGTTTGGAGCAGGGTGGGCTTCTTTTGGTTGTTTTATCTGTGGGAGACGGTGCTGAAAGAGACTTGGGAATGGAAGAGGGGGGAGAGAGGAATAGACTTGGGATACAAGAGGCATGGTGGGAAGTGGTTCTCAAAGGGGAAAGTTTTACAGTGTTTCTTAGCACTGGTTACTCCCTAGATTTGTTACATCCCCTCTGAGTGAGCTGCCAGGCCCCTTTTCAGAGAAGGGTTTAATCCAGATTTTGTAATAGGAACCCAGCTCTCAGGATGGGCCGGGTCTGCACAGAGACCCTGATCCATGGGGGTGAAAACCTCCTCTGCAGTAGTGTGAGGAGATGTTAGAGATGGGCCTGCGAGCCCTCTGTTTTCCTGTGGCACCCTGCAACCTTTTGCTTTTTCAGGAAAGTTCGCTGGAAAACCTTCCTTGGAGCTATCAGGAAAACACATACACTGGTCGGCTAAATGAAGACTTGATGAGGACGATAATAAATTCCTGTCGAAGAAAGCCATTTGTATTAGTATGTGGCTCCTCTGTCTTCAATGAAGATATGAGTAGATATTTGAAATCAGCAGGACTTGAAGAAAATTCATGTTTTATCTTTTAGCAGGATATCCCTCACATGAGACATTCAGGGCGAGCCTTGGATATCCTTGTTTCCCTGCAGATACTGCTTCAAATCAGATGTCTCAATAGCTGGAATTTTCTGAGCATGTAGTTTCATAGAYCCGTGGATCAAATATTTCTTGCTAGCATCATTCCCCCTCTTGTGAGTGTTTTAAAGATTGGGTGACATTCCAGACTGGTTGCTACAATCACCCATACCTCAGGGAACAGCATAATAATTTTAAGTAAATTCTTCATGTGTCATTTCAAGRGAGGAATCTCTTAAGGGTGCTAAAAAGCTCCCAAATAAACACTTTTGCTCTCGCATGAAGGCCAGTAACGTAAGTTGAATTCTGTGTTAATGTGCAGTGTTGTGGTGCCCTGCCAGGTGTCCGTTGGAGGGATGCAATCCATGGTTTGTGCGTTGCTTGGAATAAGCAGCGTGCACTGAAGCGGTGGCTCCGATCCGCGTGCTGGGGACAGCGGAGGGGCCTGGACGAGGCTCCCCCAGACCCTGCCTGCTCCTGCTGCAGCTGCTGCCTCGGCTCCCTCTTCGCTCCACCTCGACTGAGTTTGTGACTTCTTCACTYACTGGCCCTGTGAGACTGGTGCTTTGCCAGCATTATGTAGCATATGCAGTATGTTGTMTGTATACATACGCAATATGGAATACGGTCAGAAACTACTCAGCTCTGTACCCTGGCATGGGGGCACTTCTCTGTTAGCTTTTCGGGTGAGATGAGGGTGATGGGATTCCAAGTGCCTGGAATTCATCCACTGAGGATGCAGCTTTTATTGTAACTTCATCAGAGCAAAGATTTACAAGAAGCTCTTCTCCAGGGACAAAATGGGGTTCTGGCTTTTTAACACAGAAATAACCAGGAACGGTGCCCACACTGGATCCAGGGCTAAACCTCAGCCCTGATTTAAGCCTGTCCTCCATGGAGAAGTTGTGCGTAGCGTGGGGTTGATAGGTAAGGAGCTGCTTTCTTTGGGAGCATTCCCTGCTTTGGCCCTAGCCAGGAAGAGGGAGAAACTATTCCTGGGAAATTGCACACGCTGGAAATCTTGTGTGGGCAAGTCTGGTTTGACAAAAGAAAATCTGCCTGTCTGAGATGTCGCTAAAAATCCCCAGAGCGCTTTTGAAATGGCAAAACTTGCCGCTCGCTTTGGGAGAGTGGAGGATTTCCGAGGGGGATGAGGAGGATGGAGCAAGCCACCCCTAAATACCTCCTTAATTTCATCTCATTATTTCTTGCCTAAATAATTCCCCTGTTTCTCCTGGGGACYGTATTTAAACCTTTGATCTTCTCCGACGTCTCGTCGTCCTGATCGCCTCCTCTCTGTTTAAATGAATCCAGTGCCTTTTGGGCTCATGATTTATGGATCTGCCCCCAGGGGGACGGCGGGAAGGGGGAGCCCCTGTGCAGCACGTCTCTAATGAACCCGCCTGGCTCTCCTCCGTAATTACTGCTCCTCTCCTTCCTTCCCTGCGCCTCCCCTCTGCCCTCTGGCCTGGTCCGACGGGAGCGAGCGCCGATCCCTTTCCCAACATCCCTGGAAGTTGCTCCTGCGGCTCCTGCAAAGGCCGGTCTCCGAGCAAGGACCCTCCCCGTAAATATTGTTGTTGTTGTTATTAAGTCCCATAAATATATGCAGGCACTTAATGACCTTGGCACCGAGCGCTTCCCGGGATTAATGACCAGTTGGCGTTAATGGGCCTTAGCGGCACCTCGGGCCACCAGCTCCTCCCAGCCCATCATTAATCCCCAGCAAACRTCCCAGGCATCGATCCTCATTGCTTAATTAATAAATGCAGCTTGTCTCACCGGCTGAGATTTAGAGATACTTGCTGCTTCTTTGAAGGTGACATTTTTTTCCGCCTCAGTCTCTTGGGCAGCGTTTCCTTTTTGAGGCCTTTGCAGGTTTTTTCAGTTCCCAGTGATCGTCTTGGTGTCGGATATGGCAGGAAAAGGAGTGGGTTTGCTCTTGGGCAGGAGGCAAGGAGCCGGAAAGCTGCTGGATTTGGTGCTTCTCCGATGGACACAGCACCTCCTGGCACCACCACCCAACCTGGGATGAGTTCAGCTGATCCTGGCTGCTTTGCAAGTGGGTGAACATTGTGACTTCCCCGGTCTGGATGGGTTCTGTAAGAATTGGTGGGGTTTTGGGTGCTTTTTCTCTGCTGCCCTCCTGCCCTTTGCAAGGGCTGTAGCCCGTTGGGACCGCCTGGCATGGGACAAAAAGCCCTGGACTGCAAGGCCGTGCCGGCGCCTCCGGCCTTTATCAACAGTTGGCTTTGTGCAGCGAGTGCCGCAGTATAAATCACCTGCGCTCCCGAGGTGCTTTTCCCTGCTCCGCCTGAAATTCCCATTCCGGTTCACTGTCTCGCCTGGCAAACTAAATTATTTTCATAGCCCCTTAAGGGCATATTGTCAGCCCAGACTTACTGCCATTATACACCATATCTGAAACATTAATATCTCTTCTAAATATAGTGTATTGACAAGGTATCTGGTACAGTGTAAATCCTTGAGACATTTGATCCAGATCATTAAAACTGAGTGAAGGAAGGGAGGAATAGATCAAGTTACCTTGCCGCTCTTAATTCAAACAAGCGATGAATTATTCATCCCGCTATTAATTCTGCAGTCCTCCCGCTTTTTATTTATCCCTCTCTTTAATTTAATTATTTATTTTTTTTCTCTGTCTCCCGGATAGGCAGCTCGGGAAGGACCCGGCGGTGCCRGAGGATGGGGCGCCGTGGGGCAGGTTGGGTGGCTGTGCTGGCGCTCCTGTGCGTGGCCTGTCCCACTGCTGGAGACAGCAGAGGTAAGAGAGGGGTGAAGCGGGGCTCCCTCCTCCTCCTCCCCTTCCTCCTGCTCCTCCTTTCCTGCTCATTTTGCTGGAGGCAGAGGTAGGAGGTCTGGGGTCACTTTGCTGAAGCATCTCCTCCATTCTGGAGCTGTGCATGCCCCTAAATGCAAGCACACATGCATGCACACATACATGTATGTATACATATGTATGTATGTGTGTATCTGCATGCATATCAGTGTGTGTGGAATGTCCCCGCTGTGGATGACGTGTCCTGCGGGTTGGAGGCAGGTTGCGGAGCGAGCGAGCCGGTGGCCAGGGCTCCACTGAGCCCTCAGCCCGGTGGGTYGGCCGGCCAGGAGCTGCTCTCCTCTCCCCAAACACTGCTGGGTTCTGGGGCCCCGGCCCCAGTGGTGCCAACGGGTRATGCTGGGGGTTGATACCTGTTCCTGATCTTCCAGCTCCCTTATGTAGCCTGAAACCTGATGCCCCCGCGGGGCAGGTGACAGCCAGCTGCCACCTTGCCACCTTATTTATGTCGATGTCCATAGTCCATACCAATTATACCTCAGTGTAAAGATTTCCTTGGAAAATTGATCTGTGCATGCATAACTCATGGGTAAGCAAACTGAGCCATTGATGCCTCTCTCAGAGCTCAGACTCAAGTGGAGAAGGGTCCTTTGGAGCCCTTTGGAGCGCTTCTCCTCTCCTCCTGGAGCAGGATCTGGGCATCCCTGGACGTGCCACCCTTCCAGGCGCTGTTTCCCTGCAGGCATCAAATGTGGCGGGGTACTCTCAGCGCCCTCCGGCAACTTCTCCAGCCCCAACTTCCCTGGCCTCTACCCCTACGACACCGAGTGCACCTGGCTCATCGTGGTGGCCGAGGGCTCCTCCGTCCTGCTCACCTTCAGCCACTTCGACCTGGAGTACCACGACGCCTGCGGCTATGACTACCTGCAGGTCTACAACGGTGTCACCCGCGACCACAGCAACCTGCTGGGCACCTTCTGYGGCCACCAGCCGCCCCCCTCCTTCACCTCCTCCTGGCACGTCCTGGCTGTCATCTTCCACTCGGACAAGCACGTGGCCAGCCATGGCTTTGCTGCAGCTTACCGCAGAGGTAGCCGCAGCGGGGGATGCTGCGTGGGGAGATAGGGCACTGTATCCAGGGTGGTATGGGCCATGAGAAGGAGTGGGATGGTCATCACCATCACCAACTTCTCCTTCCTCCCCCAGAGTGGGATGAGCACAGAGAAGAAAGAGGGTGTCCATCATGGTCACCAACCCCCAGCCATAAGACCATGCTCGCCAAC
The DNA here is from genome assembly GCF_003342845.1 of Nothoprocta perdicaria. Classification (NCBI taxonomy): domain Eukaryota; kingdom Metazoa; phylum Chordata; class Aves; order Tinamiformes; family Tinamidae; genus Nothoprocta; species Nothoprocta perdicaria. Next base: position 18,151,628 of record NW_020454092.1, on the reverse strand, counting down.
CACTCATCCTGCCCCTGGGGTTGGACGGGCCATGAGAAAGAGCAAGATGGCCATCATGGTCTCCAACCCTGTTCCTCTCTACAGACGTCTGTGGTGGGGAGCTCACGGCACTCTCCGGAGAGATCACCAGCCCCGACTAYCCAGAGAACTACCCCAACAACGCCGAGTGCCGCTGGAGCATCCGGGCAGCGGCGGGCACCAGTGTCCGGTTGGTCTTCGCCGACTTYCAGGTGGAGAACGACGACGAGTGCAGCTTTGACTACGTGGCCCTCTTCGATGGCGCCACGGCAGCAGCCGCCCGCCTGGGCCGCTACTGCGGCAGCAGCCGCCCTCCCCGCACCGTCTCCTCCGGCCACGAGCTCCTCGTCGTCTTCAAGTCCGACTTCAACATCGGCGGCAGGGGCTTCAAAGCCTACTTCTACTCCGGTACGGGCACAGCATGGGCAAGGCAGCCCCACAGGGCTGGAAGGAGGTGGCATCTAAGGGACATTGGTTCACATGGCATGGGCAGGGCCATCCTGCTGCATAGGAGATGCATCCACAAGGATGCAGGGATACAAGTCCCAGGGAACCTCCCAGGGAGGTTCTCCCAGGGAACTCCCAGGGAGTCTCTCCAGGTGGCTTGAGATTTTCCCTGTTTTCTTTGCTGTATTCCCAAGCAGGCAAGTGCCAGGAGGTGTACACGGCCATCCGAGGGAATTTCTCCAGCCCCCAGTACCCCAACTTCTACCCCAACAACCTCCAGTGCCAGTGGACCATCCAGCTGCCCCCGGGCTACCGAGTCAAAGTCTTCTTCTTGGACTTGGAGCTGGAGGGCCGCAGCAGCCTGACGGGGCGCTGCGACTACGACCGCGTGGCCGCCTTTGACGGCGGCGCCGAGGGCGCCCCGCTGCTGGGCGAGCGGTGCGGCCGCGAGCGGCTGCCCCCCGTCGTGTCCAGCGGCCACGAGCTGCTGCTGGTGCTGCGCACGGACCGCAGCACGGCCAAGCGGGGCTTTGCCGCCGCCTACGTCGGAGGTGAGTTGGTGCCCGCGTGGAAATCGCCCGGTTTRGTGCAGGTCCAAAAACCTGTGTTTTAGGATGCAGGTCCTAAAACCTGCGTTTAAGGAACACAGCAGTTCCTTAAAAAGGGAGTGGGAGGAAGGGGCACATGAGGAGCTACTCTAGCTGGAGCAGCTCCCCATCTTCCCAATGGTGCTCACGGCACTCCCAGCCATGAGGTCCCTGTGAAAAATAACCCTTTTTGGGGGGAAAGGTGCGGTGATGGTTCACCCCAAATGCCCCATCTCCCTCTGTGCCGACAGTGGTGCCTGTGAACGTCACCTGCACGCGGACAGACTTCCACATCCAGATCCCTGTGCAGTCGCTGGCCGCGCTGGAGAGGCACCAGGTCTACCTGGGCAGCCCGTCCTGCGCCGCCCACGTGGCYGGCTCCAGCTTTAGGATCCACGCCAGGTTCGACGCCTGCGGCAGCGAGGCACAGGTAGGCTGGGGCGCCGCGGCGGGACGGGAGGGCGCCTGCGCCGCCCCGCGCATCACGCTGCCGCCTCGCAGAGGAGGAACGGCACCTCCGTCATCGTCGGCGTGCTCTACCTCAACTTCTCGGCGGGTGGCCGCGAYGACGTGCACCGCTACGAGGTGCAGTGCGAGCCCAAGAGGAAGGAGGCCCGGGCCAGCCTGCTGGAGGGCCCCGAGCCGCAACGGCCCGGTGCGCGCGCCGAAAACCTCGCCGAGGGCCAGCGGCGCGAGCCGGAGCCGCCCCGCGACACCAGCGACGTGGTCTTCATCAGCATCTGCGTCCTCGCGGGGCTCCTCATGGTCATCGCCATCGTGGGGCTGGTGCTGCTGTGAGGAGATCCCCACGGGAGCCACACTGGGATTTTCCCACAGATGTCTTCCTCCTCCTGGAGAAGCTCCCAGTGGACGCTGCCTTCCCTGCCCTGCTTCCTAACGTCCCTTGGTCTGTCTGTGCAGCATCTCCGGTGCTCTGCAGCTCTTCCCACGTCGGGTTCCGCCTGTCCTGCTGTTGGGAGAGCAGCGTGGCTCTCCCAGGGCTGYGGATCCTGCTGCTGGCTGTTTTGAGCACCCGAGCTGCAACCCAATATAGCAGTATTTTCAGCAAATCTCTTCCTGCCTGGGTTTGTGTRGGCACCCTGGAGCCATGCACAAGGTGGCTGTGGGTGCCAATGTCTCCCTGGGGCAAACAGGGATCTATAGAAGTTATGAGGATATTTCCAGTGGTGTTTTCCAACTTCCCCTTGGAATATTGTATCACACCTGCACATCTTTGAGCACCTCCTTTGGGTTTGTTTTTGCATGTGATCTAATCACCTCTCTCTCCAAACTCACCCAATTGCTTTAACCACCCTCAAAACTTCTGTTTCTTTCCATCTGTGCTTCCCTCCTTCCTACCTCAGTTTTCTCCCTTTCCGGCATGTCCTGGTGACCAGCATTAGCTCTGCAATGGTGTCATCCTTGCAGTCCAAAGCCAGGAGCAAATCTTGCTGCAGCTTTGGGCCCCGGCGCAGCCCGCACTGTGTTTTGCATGGGTGGATCGGGATGAGGCTCCYTGGGGCTGGGGCTTTTGGGGAAAAGCAAAGCTCCGCTGTGTGTTCCTATCCCTGGGTCTCTCGAAGAGCAGCCTCTGGGCTTCCTGCAGCATCTCACCTGTTTYGAGGATGAGAACGTTTATTTAAAAGAGCCACAGCATGCAAAAGTGCACTGTGGTGCAGCGAGAGGCCGTAAAATAACTTATGTCCAGGCACATTCATTCAAAGGACAAAAAGGGGAGCCTGAGGGTAGAAAGCAGCGATGTGAGTAAGTGGGGAGGCTGTTTCCCRTTAGCTTTCCCAAAATGTGTAGCTGTGCTAATGTGAGCACTACATATTTCACAGCACTGCCGCACAGCCCCTCTCGCTGCCAGACCCACCTGCAGGGTTTTTAATGGCAGGGGGGCCTGTGGGGAAGACRCTTCTGCCCTCAGTTCAGCCCTCAGGGACAGGCTGCTGAACCAACTAAATGCCCAGTGCCTGCCAAATGCCACGGGCGGGTCCAGCATTTCCTCCCCTAGGCATTTGCAGCTCCCAAACCTGGTTAGCAGCAACCTCCTCCAGGCATCTCCTGAGGGCTGTTTTGTTGGGATGATGAGCACTCTGCCCTATGAAGGACGGGACAGGGTCTTGCCTGCGCCCTCACTCTCTCACCCAGACAATTTGAGCAAGATAAAGTACCTCTTAGCTGGGCTTGCTGGTGGGCAAGGGAAAACGCTGGTGCCTTCCAAACCCAGCAGATTTGCCTTTCAGAAACTATGGTCAAAAGCCACTTTTGGCAAGGACGATTTTGCAGGAGTGACCTGTCTTCTCTCCCCCTCAAGCCCCCACTTCTCAACAGGTACAAGTGCTAACAGGCAGGTTCCACCCATCCCAAAACGCGTCTCTCTCTGGACAGGCTGATCTCAGTAATCGTTTGTGAACAGTCACTACCTTTGTTGCTTACCAGTAAGAGAAGGACTGTGCCTGTCACAGCCTTAGTAAGGAGGAGTGCGTGGAGGACAAGATGATTTGTGGCACTAAGGAAATCAGTGAAAAAGAGAAAGGACAGATTTCCAATGTTTAATAACTAGTTTATTTCTGGCTCTGTTTTTTGGTTGCTTAAATTTGTTTACACAATCATTCTGAAGTATTTGCTTCCTTTGAAGTTAAAAAAAAAAGTTGTTAAAAGAAGTATTTTCCTTATCAGCTCAGAAATTTCACTTCAAGTGTTTTCATGTTACAGTACAAACAAGCACCACATTTAAATCATGAAYGAGGTATGTATGTTTGAACAAGCTCTTCATTAAGTAGCAAAGAGGCACGGGACAGCACCTATGTTCCAGGGTGTTTCCACCCCAGAGCTTCAGAAAATGCCCATAATTGTTAGGTCACTGAGGCTATGGAATGATGGATGGCAACTCACTGGAACCCATTTCATGTCCAACTATGGGAACGGGAGCAAGGGAAGGATGAAGCAAGGGGAAACTCAGCCGGTGTGGCTAGACAGCTACCACCTGCCTGTATTCAGTACCCAGCTGCAGCAGATATGGCTGATTTAAGGCTAATAAGAGCACGCAGTTACCCACTAGTGCTCTCCTCTCTTAGAGGAATCACTCTGAATTCCCAGTATTTTCTACTGCTACAGCACAGAGCTGCTCCTTTATATTTACACCTGAAGATCCACATCAGGGATGCAGCCAAACTGCAGTAAGACAAACGGTGGCAGAAGTGAGAAACATGCGAGTCAGCGAAGATGGCTTTGTAGCAGGCAAATACACAGCACAGTAGAAGAAACTTTGCAAGAAGCCCAGGAAGATTCCCCCCCCGGTCAGATTTACAGCACCGCTTCCATTGTTCCTGGCTCCAGTTGTGGTCCTGTTCACGTGGCAGTGCCAAGCAAGCTGCATTGTCAACACTTCTGTGCTCCTGGCACAGGGAGGGCTCCCAGCTCCGCAGAGACATGGGGGCTTCCCGCTCAGCATCACTTTTTATGGCTCTGCACAAAGGCAGGGACAGCGAGCGCGCCCGTCTTGACGCCCGCCCGTGTCTCGGGCTTGTGCGTTAATGAGAAGACGAGAGCCCGCACGGTCCTGCGATACGCAGCGCCGACGAGCCGCGACGAGACATGAAAAGCTTCCCGCTCGATATTTTCTGCCAGTGGGTGATCAATCTGAAAACAGCAAAGGATAAAATTAGATCTTTACATTTAATAAGGAGACCAACTGACTGAAAGAGGAGTTCGCTGCTTTTCCGAGTCTCTTCTTTAATCATCTGAGATTCAAGGAAATCTACTTCCCATTACAAGTGAAACAGGAATAGCAATTTAATTCTACCCTGGCAATTAAGGAACAAGGCAAGGTGGTCAGGAGCAGGGAACGCGCTCGTGTCTCCAGCTGGGTGGTAGTACTTTGCCATCACAACAGGAAACTAATCTGCAACTAGCTCTGGGGATCAAGTTCAACTGCAATTATCAGCTACACCGCGCTGTCTCCATACAGCTACTTTTGATCTTGCTGATATAAGGCACCTTGGATACTATTTTAAACTCAATTCTAACAGCAACCCTAAGACGTGCCAAACACTTGGCAACTCAGCCTGGTGCTATAAAGGGAAATGTGGGCTCTGTGTGTGTGGAAGGAGGTGTAATTAAGGATGCAGAAAAGGGATTTGCTAAATGTTAATTATGTAGTTATTGCTTCAACATGCTCTAAAACCTGCAATTTAGCACAGCTTAGGAAAAAAATCCCCTGCCCATCAAGAAAGGGTTCTAATTTCAGTTCTGCCTTTTTAGATTAGGAAGCTCCCATGCTTTTGGATACAGGAGATTCCAGCTTGCCAAGGAGCGTTCTTACCAGTCCTTTGCCCTCTCATTCTCTTTTTTGCTACAGCTTAATTTGTCCCTGTGCTGAGCTGYGCTAGAAGCTCTTTTGTCTCCATTCAGCCCTGCTCCACCTTTGTTTCTCCACGAGCCTTTCTCACGTGTCCCTGACGTCCGTTTGCTGGGCCTCTGTGGCTCCCCTGCTTACATGTGCTGTACGTCCAGCTGATGAACACACACTCTGCACATATGGTGGAAGCTGCGAGCCAGAGGAGCAGTTCCTCGCCCCACTTCCAGCTGAGTTGTATTCAGAGGGGATCCTGCCTGGTTCTTTCCTATCACCACTCGTTTTAGGGTGACACTATATCCTTCATGTCCCATAGGTTTACACTTTATCACCCTTGCCTAGACACGCTTCCCAAAAACTGGACTTGATCAGCAGCCTGGGAAAGTCCAGCTCTCCRTAAAAGTCATTCTGACCTCCCCATCCTTTTGCTCTGTCTCAGTCCAGAAGGACTAGAAGTTGGAGAGGCTGCTTCCATTGCTAACAATGGAAGGTTTTTAACCTTCCATTTCCAACCATTGACAGGTTTTTAACCTTGCTCTGAAACTCTTGAGTGCCTACCACTTGACTTGCCATTTAAGAGATAATTAATGAATACACTAAATGATAATTATTACAGAGTTTCATAGAGCAAGCAATCTGTTCATTAAGCCTTGCAGCAAATCTTGTTTGTGTATGTAAACGTACCAGAGGGATCTCGTATTTAGCACCACTTCATATACTGTCAACCTTGCCTCTCTGTTTTTGCAATAGTTTTCAATTTACAAGTGCTTAATTACTTAAATGTAAAGGGTCCCAGTGATGCTGTCACAGCTATTAAGTAGTGGAGAAAACTATGTTCTACTAACTTCCTTCTTACAGAGCCTAGCTGCAGTAGATGTGCAGCTGTCCCATTTGCTAGATATGCAAGTGAGAGCAGTACACAGTTCACCTGTAACCATGTTCACTTGGTCAAGAACAACAACAATCTACCTTGAAAACAAAGCTCCTTAGAAATACAAACATGCAGGCAATCACAGACAAGAACAGGTCATCTAGCCTTGTCCCCAGCCTGCCTGCAGGAGACCAAATTTATAGTAACTATGTCCAAAAAAAGGATTGTCCAAATCTGTTCTTACAGGATGTTACTCTTTCAGAGACCAGTGGGATGAACTTGTCCTACCTCTAGATCCAGGGCTTTGCAAAGTAACTTCCGYGCGTTCTTCCTGAAAGCCTCAGTCTTGGGGTCACTCCTGACTTCTATGGGGGGTTTGTTTGAATGCTCCTTGATGAAAGTTCGCCACTCGGTGTAAACGCCCTGTGCAAGGCCGGCCACATCGGGGTCTGGATGTTTGCGCATCTTATTCACTGTGTGCCCTGCAAAACAGCAACAGCTCCCGCAGCTTTGGTAGGTGGACACTTGTGTCTAAAGCAAAGGCACATTTGTAATGCTGGCAGCATCAGCAAAATAACCAAGGCACRGGCACAGATGTAAGCATGAAATCACTAGGAGAAAACCCTGAACTCTTATTTATTGAGTTCTGCAGTGGTTCCTGCAGAGACTGAGTGAGGCCGTGTCTGCAGAACAGTGTATGTGCCTAGTGATGTTCATAGTGCTCTGCAGCATTTTCATGTGAGAACACTGCAGTGCCTCCAAGCAAAATCTTTCCTATTGACACGAGTAATTTGTTCTTTGTACGGACACCCCAGGTACTAGTCCAGGGCCTGCCTGCGCAAAGAGACTTTCCTCTGAGAGGAGATGCAAAGGATCCTTTTCCAGCTGGACGTTTTCCGGCTGGTCACTGKAGCGGCAGTGCCGACCGGCGCTGACGCTGCTGGCCGGGAGATGTCACTGTTCCTCGGCTGTGACTTTCCTGCAGCCCAGCAGCAGAGCACGGAGAAAAAAACTTGGGGAAAGGCTGAATAAGCTAAAGATGGCAAACTACATGGCAGTACAAAAGTAAGAAGGGGAAGATCCTGTCTCCTTTTCCACAGCAAGGAGAGCTCTTTGAGCAGAGATCCAGTGGCTCTAATGTCAAAGAAAGGCCAGAACGACCTTATCTCACTTTGGATGCTCAGTGCCACGTGTGATCTTTGCAGAGGTGAAAGGCAGGGTCCATGGGACCTTCCTCCCCCTAGTCCTGTGAGGAAGGACAGGCACAGGGCTGTGTTATGTGCCTGGAGCTGCCCGTCTGCTGGGGCCTTCTCACCGTGTGGATGCATCGAGCGCTCCGGGGCCATGACGGGAAGGGACAACGCAGGCACGTGCCTGCGAGGAGCTCTCCGAAAACTCTGTCATGGGAGRAGCAAGACAGTATTTGGTGACGAGCAGAGAACCTTTCTGAACCTGCAGGAGCCACACGAGTGCTGAGTTTATTTCAGTACCAGTTATGAAGGCTACTGAACACCAATAACTAACTTTTTATTATGTGTTTGGATAAACCATGTGAGACTGCTACTACAAAATCATTTCTATTATATATATATATRTGTATATATATGTTTTAAGGGAASAAAAAGCAGTGACAGGTCTCTCTGGCCCTGRCAACCCACGCAGTGAGCATTGCAGACGGCCTGCGCTCCAGGGCGAGCTACAAAACGCACCTATTTTTGTAGAAAGCAGCACCTCCTTAGACGGGATCTTCTTGTTCAGCTCCTGCAGCGCTTCCAGCAGGTTCTCCTTCGGCTGCCCGGGCAGCTCGAGCACAGATCTCCACCGTTTTATGTCCTCCACAACCACAACCCTCTGCGGAAAGGGGGAAWCAGGGTTAGGGAAGGGGGGAATGGCCTCGCGGCAGGGAGGGCCGGGCCCCTCGGCCCCGCACGTGCCTTGAGCGACTCGAGCGTGACCTGCCGGGAGGCGCCGGGGGCGGCGGCGCCGCGGGGGCGCCCCGGGGCGCGCCCGCCGCGCACCACGAAACGGTCCATGGCCGCCGCGCCGGAAGCGGGCGCCACCCCCGCCCCTTCCTCCTGGTAGTTCCCRCCCGCGGCGAGGCCTCGCGCAGTGCGCAGCTGCGGACTACACCTCCCAGCAGGCAGCGCGCCGGGAGAAGGTGGGGAGTGTAGTCTCGCGAGACGCCTAGCGACGCCCCGCCCCGCGCGGCCGGGCGTTGCGGGAGGAGGAGGAGGGAAGATGGCGGTGTCGCGGGGCTCCCTCTACCTGCCTCTGGCCGTGGCGCTCCTGGCCGCCGGCCGGGCCCGAGCGACCGCGCCGCCTCCTCCGCCGGCCTCCTCCGAGGCCTTCGACTCCGTGCTGGGCAACACGGCGTCGTGCCACCGCGCCTGCCAGCTCACCTACTCCCTGCACACCTACCCCAAGGTAGGGGCCTTGCCCGCCCCGCCGGGCCCGGACCCGCGCCCCGGSGGCAGCCGGGGGGTCCTCTCCCTGAGGGGGGCCCCTTCTGAGCCGCGCTGTCCCCCTTCGGTAAACAGGTTGAGCCCCCGAGTAGCGTAGGATCCCGAATCGCTGGGATGTGGCCAGTTCAGTGCTTGTTGGGAGCCGTGTGGGTTTGGGCTTCTGGTGTCTCCCTTTTTTTCTTCTTTTTGTTTCCTCCCCTTTCCCATGCCCAGAGAGGAAGCTATAATACGACTGGGGCTGCTCTGTGGTTTAGGGCACTAAGTCAGGGCAGTGACCAAGAAGAGCTGCAGATCCTGAGCCACGGCACTGGTTTTGGAGAAAGAAACCCCAAAGATGAGTCACTGACAGAATCACCAGCCTGTGTTGTGGTTAACTGTCACAGAGAATTTTCTCTATTTTGATGAGCAACGTAGAGAAATGGCTTCTGCTGGCAATATATCTTCCACTCCAGAGTTCATTTTCAGTTCCAAGCTTGGGACGGGCTGGAAATTGGGAAATCCATTGCCTGTTCCAGAAATCTCATCTTTTCTGKTCTTTTCTTGGTAAAATACCCGGTTTCTCTATTGCATCTATTTAAGAGGTTAGATTGTAGGTGATGGGAGCTTTTCAACCACCTTTGTGATTTCAACAGGCAGAAACAGGGAAGGAAAAAAGAAAAAGTTAACAACAATAGTATTGGGTAATACRGTGTTGTTTTCATGTGAAGCCCTGAATTTATTTATTTATTTTTTTGACTGAGTAATTTATACTGATATTTTCGCAGAGGAAAGTAAGAGGGAGTTGTGTGGAATAAAAGCTTCATCTGCACGTATGATRTGTTTTCATGCCTTTTATAGTGATATAGAGGAGGAAAAATAGAACTTTAGAGTTAAATTAGGATGAGACATTATCCTAAAATATTTCCTTAGCGTTTTGGCGTAATCTTCTTGTTTTTAATGCAAGATCATTTCAAGTTCAAAAAGGCTGATTATTGCTGTAATTTTATATWTTTTTACAATACCCTCAAACTCTTTATGTTGTGTTGGAGCTGTTGAATGATAGTCATCTCTCCCATTTCATTTATTCTTTGTTCCATTAGTCACAAAACTACCAGCTAAATTGGAGAAAATTGTTTTAACTGAAAAGCAAGACAAAYATTAAGACCTATGTGCAAGGCTACCATAGGAACATGTCTGCTGAAGTTAATTCCTTATGATTATTAATGTATACAACTTGTTTCCTGCAGCAACGTAACTATCGTAACTCTAATAACACTGACAGAAAAGGCTCAATTTTAATCTGTGCTCACAATTTTCTACTTTTCTATGTTCAAAAGCGTGCAGACTTGTGCTTTCAGAGAACATAATGGGCAGTTCAATTAGACTGCATTGTGCAGTAAGGTGTGGTATGTTTGCCTTCTCTTTTATGAATTCAGTCTTTTTCCGTGTGTAAAGCAACTGGCTGCCGTGTTTTGAGTCACTCTGTAGGTAATAGGTTTGRTGCATTTGGTTATGCTGACTGGTTGCTAATAGGAGTGTTTGGCAGTTATTAGTTCAGCTGGGTCACTGTGTTCACCGTGTTTGGGAAGCACATGTCCCTCCTGATCAACTCCATTGCCCTCCTCTTGGTGTTTTTTATAGTTTTATAGTTCCTTAATAAGAAGAAATGATTTAGTCTTTCAGTTCASTATAATAGAAATCCATGTTTGATGTTTGTGGAGCTAGTTTGGCAAGTAACGTGTTAACAGGATACTGATACAGCAGTAAATCAGAAGATAACCTTTTAACAACTAGTTCTAACAAGAGTATTGTAGATATATTGTAGATATATTGTAGCACGTTGTCAAAATATGTCTTTGTTTTGCACCTCAACTCTTGGGTTCTGTTATTAAACTTCTGAGGGGAGGACTTTCAAATTCTTATATGATTAAATGAAGAGTATTGGAGTATGTTTTTTTTATTATTTTTATTTTTTATAGCCAGTATCTCTTATCTTTAAATCATCTTTTTTTTTTTTTTTTTGGAGATACACAGTGCAGCTTTGTTTGCAGTTACTGGAGGCTTGAATGTACAAAACAGTTTGCTCTTCAAGATCTGTCCCACTGCAGAATAATGAACTCTCTTCCAAATAAAGAAATCAGCAGTTATTACAGTGCTAGAGCTGTGATTTGGTTTTGTTTTATGTGATCTGGAGTGTCATGTTTAGCTGGCTGTGGAGGATGGTGATAGGGTGACTTTCGATAACTCTTCCCCTGCTTCCCTTCTCTGCCCCCCGTCACCCACACAAAAAAGAAATTGTTTCTTGATATTTTTTTCTTGAGTGGAGAAACATGAGTCTCTTCTTGTGCCTTCCCAGGAAGAGGAACTATACGCATGCCAGCGAGGTTGTAGACTGTTTTCCATTTGTCAGTTTGTGGATGAYGGCATCGATTTGAATCGGACCAAGCTGGAATGTGACTCTGGTAAGAATTCAGCACATCCTGTAGTTTATAAACAAATGAAGAGAATAGTAGGAATATTAGAGTATTGCCAAGTGGATGGGTTAATTTTGGTGAGAGTTTGTTTTTTTTGGTAACTTCATAAACATTATTTACAGAATATTAAAAGATTTTTTTTTTAATTTTGTGCTTTGTGGGAGTTTCTCCTTAGCTGATATCTTAAATATCAGTTGAGGTAAATAAATTAGAAATACTTAATTTTACTTTAAAAAGCTTGTCTAAGAGGCTAAGTTGTTTTGTTTGGTTTTTAAGCTYTTTTCCGTCAATTATGCCATGCAAYATCAGTCCCATTTACATTCCTAGCAAACCTGGTTATAAAAGTATAAAGATAAATAAATTAACTGGTGTGAGAATACAGATCTTGAAGTTCTATCTTGTAATTTGCAGTCCAGGCTATACCTTGTGCTTTGTCTTTAGCTCTGTGGTTGGGAATGAGGTGTATGTTTTGTTTGAAATCACAGTGAAATATTTGTGACTAATTCTCCCAGGTTGTCTGTGTTAAAGCAAAAATCTCACAGCAAAGATGAATTATGTTGCTGTAGTCCAGTTAGTTTTTTCCTTRCAGTGATATGTAACTTTCTTCCAGTAATGCTGAAACACTTGATTAACACTTTYATTCAGAGCGTAAGTGAGATGTAACAGCCTAAAGCAGGAAAGCTGCTGTCTCTCTTCCTATATTTCAGATACAATTGGGTACCAAGTCAGCATGGAAAAGAGGCTTTTACCCTCTCAGTAATTTATGAAAGCAAGAAGAYGGGTGGCTAGCTCAGACAACTCATGGAAAGTTTGTAGGTAGAAAGCCTGATGTGCAAAGATGTGCTAATGTGAGACAAAGCTGCATTAAATGCTCTAGAAATGGGCTAATGCTCTAGTCTGTCACACGCTGTGTCTAGCTGTGATACAGCATGTCAATCTAGTTGTCAAACCACACATGAGAGAGTGCCATAAAAAGGGTAACGCAGCAATAGACCAAATGTAGAGGTAATTGAACAGTTGCTTACTTTCTGATTTAACTCTTCTTTCTAGGGCTGTTGTCTTTTGCTGGCTTATGTTCTGTAATCTGTTACATTGGTTGGTGCCCTGACTAATTATTCTGTGCTGGCAAGATACCTCCTGGCTGATCTGCTCAGTGCTGTCTTCTGATGTTTCTTTATGAATATGAGCTCTCTTGGGTGGCAGTTTTACCACAGAATAGCTGCTCAGGTGCTGTGAACTGAACACTCAGATGTTTAGCTGCAGATGCCATGCTTCTCGACAGGGTTTTCCATGCCTGTAGTCTTCCTTATGGTGCCCTTACTTGTTTCCCTTCTCCATTGGAAGACTGGGAGAGCTGCTGTCCTGTGTTTCGACTTGATTTGAATATTCAGTTCTTGTAGAGTTGTAATAATGTCTATCTAACTTTAATATTTTGGAGAAGAGCTATTGCCATGTATGTCTGCCTATTTTTTTTTTCTGTGCATAAGTTGTAGGCCATTCAGTTTTCTTCTGACAAAGGAGTCTGACAAAGGAGTGTTAAAGATATTTGTAAAACAAGAAATCAATAGTCTCYGTTTTGGGGAAAAAATGCATAATTAGACTTTCAGTGCAGTTTCTGTACTCATCACACTAGCAGGAGAGTATTTCCTTGTTTTGTTCTGATATCTTAACTTTTGCTTTTGCCTCGAAAGGATTTAATGGACTAATGATCCTTCTGTTAAGTCCTTTTTAGGATCCAAGTTCTGTTCTCTGAGGTAAAATTCATATTTCCTGTGATACAGATAGAAAAAAATACATTAGTAATGGACAAATGAGAGAAAACTTACCCRCTGAATTTGTCCGGAGTAATATTACTGACCTGCTGCCCTGATTCCATTCAGATTTCAAATATATCGTCAGTCTGTGCTCTGATCCCTTTACCTTTGCTAGTCCAAAGAGCAGGTGCTCCACTTGGAGTGACTGCTATATCTTTCTCCAAGTGGGATTGTCGATCTTCAGCCTGCTGCTTTGTTCCTGATCCAAGTTATACTAAAAATGTTTTTCTTAACTAAAATACAGAAATTATCTTCTCATTTGGGGAACTTCTTCCTTGCAGCCTGTACTGAAGCATACTCCCAATCTGATGAACAATATGCTTGCCATCTTGGATGCCAGAACCAATTGCCATTTGCTGAGTTAAGACAAGAGCAAGTAAGTAGATGACATGTTTTTCAAATACCACCTACTTGTTTTCTGCTCAGTGTGTCTTCTCTCTCTTAAATTTGATCAAATGGAAGAGAAATCTTCCCAAGGAGTGAAATTYGAATGTGGGGTGAGGAAGAAAATGCCTTCTGTCTTTGTCATGTAAAAACAAATGGAAAACTCCATAGTGTTGTTTTTGCAGTTGATGTCGCTGATGCCAAGAATTCATCTCCTCTTTCCTCTGACACTGGTGAGATCGTTCTGGAGTGACATGATGGATTCAGCTCAAAGCTTCATAACATCCTCATGGACTTTCTACCTTCAAGCAGATGATGGCAAAATTGTTATATTCCAGGTGCTAAACTTTTTTTCATTGAAATTAGTATCCTGCATACTAAATGTAACTCTGCTCTGTCCRGCCACAGGAAGGACTGTGGAGCATTTTCAGAAGTGTGTGTGTATATATACATATATATTTTTGATAGTGTTTTGTTGCTTTTTAGGGCCAGTGCAGGAAAAAATCAAACTTACGTGAATGATGTATATCTTAATGTTATCTTCTGTATTAATTCTGAAAATGTGAATGATTGAGATGGGTTGAAACTTGTGAGTAGAATCTCTTAACTCTTTATTTTGTTTCAGTCAAAGCCAGAAGTACAGTATGTTCCACAGCTTGATGAGGAAACAGGAGATACAAGAGAATCCATGTCACTGAGTAAAACAGCCTGTAAGTTTTTTTTGTGTGTGTGTGTATGTGTGCGTGCTTTGGAAGAACAAATGCAAATGTTTCATGCTGTGTGTGTGTGGGGAAGGGGAAAAGTGAAGTTGCATGTCTTGAAGGCAAATGTTTTAGAAAAAGAAAATGTAAATATGTTTGTCATGTAGACCGCCTTGCGCACACTTCCACAAAGTCTGTGGCAGAAACCAAACTGTGCTGGTAATAGAAACACGCAAGCTAGAGCCATTTAGAAATCTTCCTTTTATGCTGTCTCTATAGACAAACTATGTGAAACTGAAACCTCGTTTTATTTTGCTTTTCTGACAACTGTTTCTGCTGTTGTATTTCAGTAGACCTACATCCAGGAAGTTCGCAGACGTACAGAGGACTTTTTGAAGAGCGAGAAAATGACAGCTTTTTCAAGTGTCTTTCCACGTATGTGTCTTCTAGTATATAAAATCTTAATATGGAGGATAATAGACCTTTGTGCATGTGTATGTGGCCTTGTTGCAAGATTTCCAAGTGCTAGAAAGTCTGCTAGGTTCAAGAAGCATAACACTTTGGGGTGGCTATTAAAGTGGTGGTTATTATTGCTGCTCTTCTGTACTAGCTCCATGTTGTATGTAGGCTATACTGCCAACTTCCATTCTCTTTTCAGTTGCTGGACAAAATATTGATTATTTTTCTGCATTTTTTTTTTGTTTGTTCTTGAACTATTTGATCAGTTGTGTTTTGCCTGTCTCTTGCTCTTGGCTATTTCAGAGCAAAACAATTGCTGCGTGTTCCTGGATTATCTCATATGAAAGACATTGCTTTGTCTAGGCTGAAAAATCTTTATATCTTTACTGAAGCTTTGCTAAAAATCAGCTTCTTGGTTCCTCTTCCTCATTTCCGCTTAAAARTTTATAGACATTAAGGATCAGTTAATTTTAACTTAAGTACATAACAAAAATCTGTTTTTAAAGTCTCAACTGTGAGGAAGCTTAGGGCCCAAAAACCAGGATCCAGATTATTTTTTTGTGTGTGTGTGTTTGTGTGTCTGTGATTTTCATGTCGGATAATAAATAGGTATTAGGAGTTAGGTTGATTACTCGGGAAGTAAGTGGGCTAGTAGCTGGAAAAACTGGAGACTAGTGATTCAGYAGGAAATACCATCAAAATTCAGCAAAACTTTTTAGAGACTCCATTCTGTTGTATTCATTACATTTAAATTTAGTAACATTCTTTCCATTTCAGAAATTCCAGTTGGATTTTAACTACTACACTKGTCCTCTCAGTGTTGGTGCTGCTCTGGATTTGTTGTGCAACTGTTGCTACAGCTGTAGAGCAGTATGTCCCATCAGAGGTAACTCTATTCTAACTTATAGTGTTTTGCATTTGTTTGTATTATGTTACAACAGTCTGAGGAGCAAGAAGTCTGGAGGCATGAGGTTTCATTTGGAAAGGATTTTTCAGTTTGCAGGTGGTGTTAGACAGGTTTGTTTAAATGACAATTGAATAYGATTTAAACAATATTCTTCTCAAATTATAATCTTTCTTTTAAACTGAATAACTGTTACTCATTTTGCARCGGATAGGAGGCCTGAGGCTTGTAATGTGTTTTGGTTTGTAGCGCTGGCATCAAATGACTCTTAATAGATGGAGGCTGCTGCTTGTGCCCCTGAGGAGAGCTATGCCAGAGGTTGCATGGTGTAGGTGGAAGCTACTGTGATTTTAATCCAAGAGAATGGTCAGTGGAAGTAGAAGCAACAACGTGTCTGAGTGAGCACAGAATCTGATCAGAGCTGGCTGAACTAGCACCCCTAGTGCTCCGAGAGATTCCTGCACTTAGGAAATAACCAAGATTCARTGTTTTCCACATAAAGGAGCCGGTACACGAGCATCATGTGTACTCTTCGGGCAAATCTAATGCCTTTTCCTTGGACTCAAGTCTAGTTTCAAATGTGAATTTCACATATTATGAAAAGTTTGGGTTAGCTTGTGTTGTGTTCCAGCTTTCAAAAAACTTACATAATATCCCCAATTCCAAGCACCTTTATCCTAAGATAAGTTGTTTTAATATTTCAGAAGCTGAGCATTTATGGAGACTTGGAATACATGAATGAACAAAAAATGAACAGATATCCATCCTCTGCCCTTGTTGTGGTTAGATGCAAGACTGAGGAACATGAAGAAGCAGGACCTCTTCCTACAAAAGTTAATTTGGCTCAGTCAGCAATCTGAATAAGTCTTCGCTGGATTCAATAGACTAATTCTAACAGTGCTAGCAACTCCTGATTGTGGTGGTTCTTCAGATAAGAAGCTTAACAGCCAGTCTTTAAATGCAAATAAAGCTACAGAATCAACAAATGTCATGGGATCTTGTTTTCAGCTAGCCGTGAAGATTCAGACCTCCTGAATTTGTTTGTTTCCAGGCATAATCACTTCTCCCTGGTGTTGGCTCTGTGTCTTTCTGCTTACAGGATCCGTAAGCAGTGCTTCCCGTGCTTCTGCCATGACACTTTCAAGCTTACTTGTGTGTTCTAAGATGTAATGTGTACATTCAGACTTAGCTTTGTAAAGATATAAGAAATTCTAAGTAGGCAGGAGATGCTATTTTTTTTTTTAGCGTTGCACTTTCTGTTGTAGTTAAAAGAGAATATTATAAAACTATCTACTGTTTTTTTTATATATATACACTTGTTTATGTCCATGCACAAACAACCCTTTCTCCAAAATTAGATATACTTTTTTTTTTTCTTATGGTGTGGTAATATCGAGGATACAAAATGTTTGTGAGGTACTGTAGATTAGAACTCAGTTTGTCAAAAATGGGAACTTCTAAAACTTGTGCACATATCCTTTCACAGATATAGAACATAACATGGTTAATTATTCTGTCAAACTTTAGCCTTCAAGTCTTAAATTGCTTGTAAAGTTAGAGCTTGTGTTTTCTGGAGAAATTTCTTCCTTCTGTTTTTGATTAACTCCTCTAGACTTGTAACTTCATTTGCAGAAACGGGTTGATTTCTGAGAAATGAGAACGGACAAATAAAATTGACTGTATGTRAAGTGTTGACTGTATAGCTTTTTGCTACGGTTAATTATGGCCACAGACCACTTGCTGGGAAGGCCTGTCTGTAACATTCCTCACRTAGGCAAGGTGACCTCATTTTGCTCTGCAGTTCAGTAATGTGGCAAGACCTAGCTGCATCTCCCCACCATATACCTACTATATATTTTTTTTGCAGTTTTTAAGTAAGATATCCTGGCTCCCATTGCATTTACAGTTTGAAGACTTAAATATTTTATTGCAACGTCTCTGTAAGTGTTTGAAAGTTTGCTCAAATTTGTGATTCCCCTACTCACTGTCATGGAAATATTTTGTTAGTTATAGAAAACTGCCTTAAAGGTTTGGGAAAGAACTTGTGATAATGGTATTTTAGGGATTCTGGAGGATACAGTATGTTGTTCTGCTGTTGTTAAAACTACCTTAATCATGCCTAATTTGGCTGTGATGCTGATGGTTGTGCGACTACAAATGATGGATTGCAGGGTTCMTTAAGCAGGAATATATATTAAGTGATCTGTGTAGGGCTGCTAAAAACCGCGYGGAGCCTACACGCACTTGAGTGGTTTTTTTTTGTTAATAATGTTTTAAGAGGGTTGAAAAATGTATTTTAACCAGTCTTGTATCAAAACGCAGAAATCTTAATTTGCAGTCTTTAATGGTTGTTAAATTCTGGACGTTAAATTGTTTTTCAGYGTGGCAGCATCGTGGCCCAGAAACGGGGGTGCCAGCAGCCCTTGACAGGTACCTGKGTCGCGAGCACTATTGCCAAGGCCTCAAATGCCCCTGTAGTTTTGGGGATTGACTAAATGACGTTTTCAGAGCACTGGTTGCGGGACACAGTGACGTGTCTGTGGTTACGGTGATTCAGTTCTCAGTCCTTCATTCCTGCTGCTGTTCTGCAAACATCACTGTACGTCACTGCGGCCCYGCTGCGGGACCAGCTGCCAGGGTTCTGCTTCAAGCAGTAACAAGTGCAACTTATGCAAAGGATGTTCAAAGATCAGTTTGTGAGTAGGAGCTCTCCTTTGGTGGTGATTTCTGAAATTTCTTCTGCTAACCTTTTCAGAAGAGAAATCCTCATCTAGAGAGCAGTCCCCATGTCCTTTTCTAACACAGCGAATGTTTTTGGACTCTGCTGAAAATATTTGTGTTTTTTCCTCTTTTTCTATTACATGTTGTTACAGGAGTGTTTTATAGCTTTCTGAAAACCTTGTTATTTGTGTGTTTCACATGCATATAGTACAGCTGCTGTTACACTGGTGATTTGTGATTGGAGAATAAGAAACTTTCCTTTGGTTTCTGAATCAGTTGACTTAAAATACTGCTTGAATTCCTAGTTTAGGATTAAACAACTGCTTTATTTCGAGTTGGAGCTACTCACACCTTCACAACAAAGAGGAGACAACAAGCAGATCTAGAGGTTTTATGTCTTTTGTTCACAGCATAGTGACTTCAGCTAAGTAGTAAGTATGGAGAAGGCAGTGATTCAGTTCTGTGCTGTTAGGTCACAGGGAGCTGCTTGTGCGTCTGTAGCAATCTGTCACTTGGCACTGCTGTCCACAGAGTGAGCCAGAAGCTGAAGAATTCTGGAAGTTTTGTAGCATAAGCTCTTGTCAAGCAATCTTCAGTAAGATCAGATACTATTAAGACTGTAATAATAGAACTGTTTCTAAAGATCTCTAATCTAAACAGTATTAAAACTCTCTTGGCACTTGAATTCACAACTTAGATTGACCTATACATATTTTCTAAACTTTTAACTTGAAATCTTCATCTCCCAAGGATGCAGTTTGGGTTAGATCTCTGCACACAGACCACTGTTTAAATGAAGGCTTAAAGCTTTGGAGTTGCAGGGGGGAGAGATTTTAAGTTCCCTTCGGCCTGTGGTCACGTGAACTTGTGTCACGTTTGAGGTGGAGATATCTGGACACGAGTGGGTCGCCCGTCACAACCCACGTGCAGTTCTCTGCTGGCAGCAACAGCTGAGGTTTGTCTGTTCCTTTTTGAGGCCCTGGAACTAACCATTCAGTTGTCTGTTGTCCTGCATGTGTGTTCCCTCTTCCACGTCTCTCRTTTTAGGCAAAGATTCTGTGCTTCAGAAGGGGTCGCTCATTCTGGGTACRTGAAGTGCTGGGTGCTCCTCGTTTTGCTGAACTAGCAGTCTCTGGCTYTGTGGTGTAACTCGCCTCTAAAGCCTCTATCTGATTAAACTCACTATCAGACAGTAAACCATTTGAAGGCTTGAAATGCACCTGCTCTATCACAACTAATTAGAAACTTAAACTCTGCCTTCAAAGAGAAACAACCGAGATTTAAGGTACGCAGCTTTTAATCCTTAGTCTTTCTCCATATTCCTGTCAGCACGCAGAGCTGGGGCTTGTTTGCTACTAGGTGTTTTCAGGGTTTTCACCCCGTGCTCCCTAGCATATTGAGGCACCTGCCTGTTCCTTTCATGGGTGAGGATGCAGCGCTGCAGCTCAGAGGCACCGTGAGGTGGGACTGCCTTCCACAAGCTGCTGTTTTATGACATGGAGTATATCTTTAAACTCTTCTGCTGAGTATTTTTGGCATCTGGGGCCTTGGTATGTCTGTGTAGCTGGTATTCCTCCCTCTGACCATCTTCTGCAAGCTATAATTTAGTGCTGGTCAAACCAGGGACTGTATTTTAAGCTTTTAGGCCTGGATAATAAGTAGCATGCTGTTCAAGACAGGATTAGCATAGGGGTTCTTGGTGCYAACTTAAAGGCAGTCCAGTTGCCAACTTCTCTGCTTGCACCAAAGGTAGTTTAGGTAGTGCCCAGAAGAGAATCTGTCAGGCAGCAGCAACTTGTAGCCTCTTTCTTGAAGGGGTAAAATTGCCCTCTTGTGCTGTGGTGAAGCCTTCAGCAGTTTGGAAGGGATTTAATCTGCTTCTAAGTTCCTATTAGYTGACCTCGGTTGGGCATCACTGCAGACCAGGAAATGTGACTCCGTGAGGAAAAGGGACCTGGAGAACTTGCTGGGCCTGTGTCCGGTCCCTGGAGGGAAGMGGCTGCGGTTGGTTGTGTCCTGCACAGCTTTGCAGCAGCCTGAGCTTTCCTTGCTGTGAGGCTGGCGTGTTAGTGTTCGGGGAGAGGAGGAGAGAAGACTCGTGTGTGAAGATGGTCTGATCTCCCTTCAACTCCCATTGCATTTCRTTTTCAAGGAGGGCCTTTCTGACTTGTACCAATGTAAATACAAATAAAATCGGYGGGGAATGAGCCTGGGCTCGGGAACATGGAGCAGTCATCTTTCTAATTGGTGTCAGGAGTAGTGAAGATTTTGAGGTTTTGAATCTTCCGAGTCCTTTATCATTTACCTGATCATTTACTTTTATCATTTGCCTTATCATTTACCTGTTCTGCTGGCTGTAGCAGAAGAGCCGGGAGCACACGCAGCTGGCTCTGCATCCTGCCCAGCGTGGGCTGGGCAGCCCTGTTCACCCCGAGTGATATATGTCAGGTGTGGAAAGGTGAGTGAGGGGCCTGCAGCGCTCGTGCAAGGCACCAGCCCCGGGCACCGCGGCCGCTCTCGGCCGGAGCAGCGGGAAGCTCTCGAATTGCCTTTCCCRTTGGCTTTCCTTACCTCTGTTTCTGTTTGTAACCAGGTAACTCTGCAGCATGCAGGGCAATGCTGGCCCGCACCGGAGCCTGCCTTTGCTGCCAGCCTGGTTGGATTCAAGGGTGCAGCAAACTCCCCGGGGTCCTTCTCGCCGCGCTGAGGATTACAGCTCCATGAAGCATGAACAAAACTCACCCCCAGGTATCGTCCTTCCCTTCGGGAAAATCTTACGTGCAACTGTTCCCTGAAGTGTGTGTTTTCCTGCTGTTGTTTTTTGTGCAACCTCTTGATCACTTGTTTCTGGGAAATTTCTAGTTGTTTCTCCTTAGCCTAATTTGGTATAAATGCAAAGTACTASTAATAAGTACTGGAGTAGAATTAGTGCTTATTTTAATGAAAGAGTAACTGAAATTTAAAAGGTAGTTTAATTGCTTCTGAATCAAATCTTTGTCCCACTTCCAGTAAAGTGTTTTTTCTTTGTGTATATAAAGAATAATGAAAGGAATCATATGTTCTTATGTAAGATGACAAACATTAGAAAGACATCAATTGTGTGATTATCATGTGCTGTTCCTGTAAAGTGTGTTTTATTTCTTCTAGAGAGGTGTTCATGTAGCTACTTTTGATTCAACAAAGTCTTTCTCTGAAGCGAAAGGTAATGAATAAAATGCATTMCTTAATGTTTTATTTATTATTTTATTCAGTGGAAGCAATCTCTTTGTGTACAAAYGAATGAAGTCTGTTTAGGAAAGTACAGACTCAAGTAATGATCTACTGAGACTGTGATTTGTTTGCTTTGTTTGTTTGTTTGCTTTGTTTGTAGTGAAATATCCAAAGAGTTTAAAATACATAGATTTAAGCTCCTTGCTCCCACTCTGGAGTGAGCAGTCTTACAGTATTGTACAATATATAATGTTTGGGTCCAGAAAAGACTCAAAATGAACATCTAGGCTTTTGGTATATTTGCTACATTTTTTTAATAGCCAAACTTCAGCAGATCTTGTCCATTTTAATAACGAGAAGGTGAGATCAAATATAATCAGTGGCAAACCTGTATATCAAGTTGCAACAACGTGACTCCATTATTTTTTAGTTTCATCACTCCATTATTTTTTAATTCATATCTGTCTGCAGCTGTTCTGCTTTTTGGTCAAAGATCCTGTCTGGTAGACGCAGAGGTGCTGTAGTGCACTCCTTTAAGCAGAACAGTTCTGCATTTGATTCTTGTTCAAACAAGAAGGGAGGATATGGTCACGGCAGCCAGAATCATTCTGCAGTCGAGCCAARGGCTGGTTCTTTTGTACAACACAGAGCAAAAAGGTAAACAGAAAATAGCTAAGGCAAAAATTACAACCTTTTGATCAAAGCTCTTAATGTTCAAAAATACAAAGAACCTGTTTGTGCATACAAGGTTATCTTAAGTAATTAGTTACGTAGTTGTGGGTGTTTCTCAGAGTACAAAATTCAAATTTTCCTGTTATTTTAGAAATCTGGAGAAATCCAAGAAAAAAAAATGCTGAGTTTGAACACTTGATATTGCAGGGAGCTGAGATCAGGATAGCTGATCAGCTTTGCTCTTACATGTGCTGTCTTTGCATTGCAATAGCTGTGGTTTTGGCCTTTCACTTCTGCATTTTGCTTGATTTACATATGTGGCTTTCTTAAGGTTAAACGCCCTGGAAGTGGCTGCCCTTTTTATTCTGCAGATATCTACAGTCTTTGGGGAGGAGAAGGGCTGCTCTGCAACGAATTCTCATCACTCTGAACTGTCAGTGAGGGCCTCTTTAAGGGGGAGCGTTAAACAAAGCCAGCAATCCAGGTCAGAGCAGAAAGCCTTGGCACTGCCAAATGAAATTCTGCCTCTTGGCACATTTTGCCTTGGGCTCTAGGAGGGCATCCTTCCAAGCCACCACCAACCAGCTCAATTCCCTGCTCTGTTTCCTGTGCTGTCCTCTGTAAGAGCAGCATTTTTGGCTTGCAGTGTGTAGCTGGAGAGCAGTATTGTTCATCTTGCTCTGTGTGGGTGTTTGACATGGCCAGTTCCATGCACAGAGTCCCCTGAAACAACACTCTTGCCGTTTCCTATGCTGTTCCCTCCTCAAAAGGCCCCAGCCCTCCTCAGAGCTCCCAGACCCCCGGGAGCCTTTCCTATATCCCGCTCCCTTGTCTCCCGACAGCCTGCTGCACCCGGAGGAGGGTCTGCATCTCTGCCGTGGCCCTGCTCGTCCTCGCTGCCCTCGCGACCATCGTGGGTTTGGCCGCCACGCTGGGACTTCTGCTGCACGTGCCAGGTGGGTCTCCCGAGGTTTATTGTATTTTGTTAATAGGAAATGGGCAGAAAATCATGTTACACATGAAGAGCCATAGTGCATCTGAGCACAGATCCCTCTGGCTCTCAGTCCTGCTTCCAACAGGCTGGTGTTCACTGCCAAGTGACTGAGGATAAGTTCAGGCCTTAGGTTATCTCCAGAATGACGAATTGCTGAATCCCCTTCCTTCTTGTTCTGCTCTTCAGAATGTGAACATGAAAATGTCTGAAATAACCTATTTCTTGCTTTCCCTTCAGTGAACCGTTTCTGTGCAGCCTCTAATAACCGGACAGGCTTCTTGTGCGATGACGGAGTGACTTGTGTCCCAGCCAGCCACGTSTGCAACAGAATCCGGGACTGCAGAAATGGAGAGGATGAGCAGGAGAAGCTCTGTGGTGAGCAGTTTTGTTATGAACATCCTCGCAGTGATGCTCTTCTGACAGTGAGGAATTTTTCAGCAGATCCGTCTGTGCCCTGTGGAGTTCAGCATGTTTCTTGTATCTGGTTTTGTAGATGACTTGCCCAGTAGCCTTCCAGGATACCTGGTGTTCCACTGCAGTAACCCTCTGTACTGGATCTACGCTGATCAGAGGTGTAACGGGATGAATGACTGTGGAGACTGCTCTGATGAGATGGAGAGCTGTAAGTCCGTCTTCTGGCTACCATTATACAAAAGGTTTTGGCTAATTGATTGAAATAGACTTTTAAGGGCATGGGACTCATTGATAGTGTTGGAAAATTCCCCTTTGAAGGCTAGTGTCACCCTCTAATACAGGAGTTAGCTAGGACGTGAGTAAGCAGCATGCACACTCCTTCATGTCACAGAGCAATCTGATGTGTAGCTGTAGCCAGCAACGATAATTCGGCACTAGCCATTGATCCTTGGTCAGTAGATGGGTATGTCCTGAAGGACCAGGGAGAACTGAATGTCCCTATGTGGTAAAGTGAACAGTTTGGGAGTTGTCTAGTGCATTGGGGTGCACCTTTCACTGCAGGTCGGTGCCTAAGTCACATGTGGTTTTGAACCTCAGTCAAGACCTGCGTGTACCAGTAGCTTTCTCCGGAGTAGCTAATCGTTCTTCGTAGTGTGGTACATCTGCCACGTAAGTCATCGTAATGTCAAGTGTGATTGTCCTCTAAATGTAGCATCAAGTGAGGATCCTCTGTGGCGGGTTCACAGCTGCAGAGTTGTCACCAGTGGCTGTTCCCTACT
Source organism: Nothoprocta perdicaria (assembly GCF_003342845.1). Lineage (NCBI taxonomy): Eukaryota > Metazoa > Chordata > Aves > Tinamiformes > Tinamidae > Nothoprocta > Nothoprocta perdicaria. Next base: position 18,127,375 of record NW_020454092.1, on the reverse strand, counting down.
TCCCAAAAGGATGAAACAATTCTTCCTAGTGTAGGACAGGAGATAACTGGTCAGTGCAACAGGAACACCTCTGATCCCCATTTTTCCCCCTTCCCAGTGGCTGCCTGCCCTCCCTGTGGGTCTGAGTGGTGGAGCTGCACCCCAGTGCTCTACGAGTATTGCACCTGCATCCCAAAGAGACTGTGCCGGGATAGCATCCAGCACTGTGCTAGCTGGTCCGATGAGTATATCTGCAAGCCGTGAAGCCTGGATGTTGAGGGACACTGGATGCCTCGTGGCACGTTCTGCATTGTCACCTTTAAGCCTTGTTGTTGTCCTGCTGGCCACCCACTTGCTCTTGGAGTTCTAACCTAAGCACAGCCTGATTCTGGGACACCTTCACGGGTTGTGTGAAGGGGAGTCTTTTCTCATTTTAAAACAGGCAGCACAAATTCAATAAACCTGTTAGTTGTGGGAAGGCTGGAGACGGTCTCTGTGCTGGCAGCAGCTGGTGACCAGGTTCTAACCACAGAGCACCTGGGCTGAGGTGCTTCTGTATTGAAATGCTGGCTCCCTTAAGGAGAGTTAGATGCAGGGACTGCAAAGGTGGGTTGAGGTTTAGCCTAAATGGTAAAGCAGATCAAACTGAGAGATGTGAGCCTTTCTTGCCTTAAGTTTAGAGTGAGAAGGAAAAAAGGAGAGGAAAAAAAGGCAGTCAGAGTCTTGGAGTAGAGCAGTGAGCAGGGCCCCACATCTGCTGCTGGGGCAGCGGGGTGCACGGCTGGATCCATTCATTCTCGTTTCATTTCTGGGCAAGCAGGGCAGGATCAGAGAGGCAAACCTTCAAAGCAGTTTACAGGATTAAGATACAGACGTGCCATTGAAATTTAAGGAAGATTTGGTCTTTTTCCGTTCCTTAAAAAACCTCACGTATCCCAAATCCAATGTCTGAAACACAGATTTACTGTGAGTGCACTTAACTTTCCTGGGTCCAAAATAAACTTCAGGCAATATTCTTCCTACCACTAACCCAGGTCATGTATCTTTAAACGTGAAAACCAATTCATTCATTTCCTCTCTGTCCTGTGATCTGAAACTTGACATGTCACTCTGACTTGTATAAACTGTGAATGTTTGTTCTAATTTGTAACTGGGATCCAGCTATAGCTCTGAAAGCTCTTTTAAAAATGGCTTTTCTGTTTTCTGACKAATACTTTATTTCATGAGATGGTAAAACTATGCATTATAGATCAGGTACTACAGGGACCTTTTAAAATCTGTATTTAATTACTAGTTCTCTTTTATATGTGGCGAGGATGGATGTCTTTTTCTGTGTCTGTAAAGCAGTACTGCAGTGCGTCTAGTGCTAGAGCTCAGAAGAGAGGTTGAGTTTTGTGACATTTCTCCCTTTCAAGCTTCCACTCTCAATCACAACACGTAAGGGATGTCTGTTTCTTACTAGAAAATCCCAGTCACTTAACACTTTTAACAAAGCTGATTTGGAATTGGTAACTAAAGCCTGCTATTATAATCACTGTATCTCTCTTGTTACCCCAATATATGTTCTGTGGCAGTTGATGAGGGAGTATTGCACCTTCTTGTAGGATGAGCTTAAGAAGGGAAGATTCAGAGGCAGCATGAAGTCAGCCTCTCCTCTCCCCCCTCAGAAGAAGAGCTGTTTCACTGAAAACAGTCTGTCCCCATCGTCTTGGCACCTTCTCTCAAGATACTTGTACTGATCTGATCCCCTCTCAGTCTTCTCTTCTGCAGTTCCAGCTCTCTCAGCCTTTCCTCTTGAGAGATGCTCCAGTTCCCTCATCTCCACAGCCCTACACTGGACTTTCTCCAGCAGCTCCATGTCTCTTTAATCATCTGAGTTTCTGGGAGGAAATGTAGGGCTTGAAGGTGAGTGTGCCTGCTGTGTGGGCAGTCCTTTTGAGGAAATTTCAGCAACAAAGAAATGGAGTCTTTTCTCCTCTCTTCATGTGCCTTTGAATTGAAGTTCCTTAGGGTGGCATCTTTGTGGATTCTGAGGAGGTGCTGCTTTTCCTGCTGCTGAGCAGCAAGACAAATATGAGCAAGCAATGACAAACGACCATRAAAGGAAGATACTCTTTAAATAAGGACTAGTAGAGGAAACCCGTAGTAAACTCAGTGCCTTAAAGGACACTGTTCATGGGCACTCTGCACCTCAATCTGTTCTGAATGAATTCAGGCCTTGGCTGTTTTCCAGTACAAAAAAGCTAGTGTTAGAGCTCTATTTTCAGCTTTAGATAGACTGTGTTTGCTGCCCCAGTGACAGCTTTAGGCTGAGTATCAGAGTAGCTAGAAGATTTTCATTGTTAACAACAAGAAAACCTTTTCTCTGCTCATCTGACTTAAAAATCAGGAGTTGCAATTATTAGCCTCCTGTTCTTGAGCATGCAAAAACAGAGAAAGAAGAGCAGGACCAACAATTTTTCTGAATTATGTCTGTGTCAAAAGAATTACTTAAGGTTAAGAAAAAAACCCTTTATTTTAAAAATTAGGTATTCAAAATATACAGTAGTTTTATTATCCTTCTCTTTGACTTTAGCTCTACTCTCCCCAAGCAAAAGCAACTCACCACTGAATCACAGCAACCAGATTGAACAGTCCTGGTGCCCTTTGTCACTCCCTCTCAGTATTCTGTCATTAGCAAGAAAACTATCAAAGACCCACTCCTTTCTGAGTCAGTAGGTATTCAACAAATCCCAGTCCTCCACAGTGAGGCACAGATGCTTCTGTTTGKAAGTCCTTTCTCTCTCCTGTTCAGCCAAAACTCTTTTTTTATTGTTCCTTAATTCACGGCTGTCTGCAGTCTCCCTTTTCAGAGGTAAAGGGCAGTTTTGGTTTTCTTYCTTATAAAACTGCAAGCTTCCAGAAGCTTTTGTTTCTGTCTCCATCAACTTGCATTTGATTACTTCCTGTATTCTGTGCGTCTTGCCATCTACAGAGAAGGAAAAAAAAAAAAAAAAAAAGTTCAGATTTGGACCAGAAAAGGTCCTGAAAACTGCATGTTCATGTTGCAAATTGCTTTGACCGGGACAGTGTGAATGGAGACTGCTTTGCTTGGGGGAAAAAAAAAAATAGGGAAAAGAATATTTCTMTTTTGTACTTAGAAGTTTAAGGAGAGAAAAGAAGTTTAAATTCTATTATATGTGGCCTTAAGACCCTTGTCATACTGTTGAAGATTTATTTGCCTATGTAACAGAGAAATGCAAACATTATGATACAGCTGCACAGATGGCTGAAGTTACACATCTGAGATGCTGTTTGTACTGAGAGAAGATGTATGAAAAGATTCCCTGTAGGAAATAAGCTGTCTATGCAGTACATACAGAAGCGCAGAGCTGCTGTGCTGGATCTCAGATGTTCTTGTTGCTTCATGGCCTCCATAATTGCCTGCTCCCACTGCAAAACAGTCTGAAATGGAATTTGAAGGAGTTAAAAATGCTTCTTTGAAAGAGCTTAAAGAAATACTATTGGAAACAACTCATTCTGTACTGTGCTGTTCAGTACAGATTCCATACTACACATGAAGGATTTCTAGCGAGCAAAGCAGATCTAAAAGCCACATACCTGCTCTGCCCACCCCTCTGTTCTGCAGTTGCTGTGGTCAAATTCTTTCAGAGGCACTTTTGAGTGAACGAGGCCTAGGCGCATCTGGAGCCGCTGAATGACTGCATTAACATCCTAGTAAAAAGACAAAGCAGTAAGTGGGGAAGGTCAGTTGGTTATGAAGGGTTATGCTTGTCCAGGAAGCTTGCACAGAAGCTCTGCTTTACCTTGAGACCTGCGCCTGAAATATCCAAACAATTCAACTTCTTGAAAGAAAGGAGGTATCCAATTCCCACATCTGTGATATTAGGGTTACCTGTGAAGTCAAGTGAAGTTAGTGCAGTTGTGGAGGTGGAGACAGATGGTCACAATGCCAAGAAACAATTTCTTCCYAATGCCAATATTTAAACAAGAGAATTGGGGACCACGTTGTGATATGCTTCATGTTTTGAAAACAAGTAATTTTTTGATTTGTTCCATCAATATTAAAGAGAAGTTCTTCTTTAAAAAGATGGAGCCTACTTCTAATACTAAACCATGACGCACTTACAAGATAAATCTAGTATCAAAAGATTCTCAAGTCCCTTCTTCAGTACTCGTACGGGTGCTGTCATTCTGCGAAGGCCAGCGTCTGATAAACAGTTGTCTTTCAGGAGAAGCCTTTTTACACTGAGAAGAGAAAYGCAAATCCACAGTTAACAGTCGCATTTTTAGATGGCTTTACAAAATGTCTTAGAATTCTATGTACAAAGTATGGGCTCTTCCTGTGCTAAGCCTCAAATCTACTGTTTTGTTAGTATTACTAAAAAATACAAAATAAGAAACCTGGGTTCGTAGAGCTAGCAACTATTTTTGTATTCCCCTTACCTCCCAAACAATCCCAGAGCACAAAGAGTGGCTATCAAACAATAATGTTTTTAATAAATTAAAGTTATTAACTCAGGGCTGCTAATTTCAGCTCAGAAGGGGAAAAAAAACTGACAAAATGAGACAGATTATATTTGTAAGAGTTATGGCAATGACATTGAAAGAGACTGAGCTATTATGACACCTGAACAAACCTCAGAGAAAGAAAATACRTTTTTTAGAGCACTTCAAGACAAGCTTGATGCATAGCACAGTCTATGTTAATATCTGCTAATTATCGAGCAATTAGCCTGCCTATTGATTCCTCCAGCTTTCTACCTGTCAGTCTTTACTGTAAAAATTGCATAATTATTCTCTAAATGTTAATTAAGGAAATATTTAATGTAGTGCTTATAGCAAATCATTTGGCACATTAATTCAGTTAAAAAATTGGCTGATAAATTCCTCCCTAAAAAAAGAGGAAATAAAAGTCTAGAGCCGTTGAAAACTCCTAAGATGCATTTAAGATGGACAATGGAAATTWAAAAAAGCTGATTTGAAAGCATAAGACATTAGACCTGCATTTCTGTACTCTCATATTCGTAGCACCTTTTGAGATCTGGATTTTGTAGAACAAATTCTATACTTTATCTCAAGAACAGATTTATGAATCTAAACCTTTAAACTTGTATGTTGTTCCATTGAAACTTTTTTATAGAGCTGTAGCCAGATTGTTTGAATTGCTCAGTGATGGGAGAAGAAAATACCATGCTCGATTCTACGTCARGAAATTGGTACCTAGACAGAGCTTCTTTAGTGAGATGTTCCAGCAGTTCGTGCTCATCTCCAAGTTTGCAACAGGAAAGATCCAAACACGTCAGCTCCCGGAAAGACTTAATTTCTTCTAGCTTCTCAGAGATAACCAAGGATCTGTGAAGTGCAAAAAGTCATTCACATTTAGACATGTCAGAAGGGTCCTAGATGAGGATCTAGTTGTCACGAGTGTTAATGGGGTCATTGCACATTAATACCTATATGGAAACTGCCAGAAATTAGCCAGCCAGCTGCCTGTCTGGCCCGCAGTCCGCACATCTGAGTTCCCAGCCGTCTGCTTGAACCAGCATCGTGGTTCTGCTCTCGCTCAAACTACTGGACTAGGAATTGGACATCAACTTGCAAACASCGCTTATTTCAAAATAAAGCGGGATATATATTCTAGTTTATTTCACATCAGCATCCCAAATGGTCACTGGACTAAAATTAGGCAGTGTCAAACCTGGTATCTAGGGGAGAAAATAATTGCAGGGCGGCCCGGCAGCCGCTGGCGGGAGGCGGCCGCGGTGCTGGCGCGCTCACCTGTTCCGCAGGCACAGCGAGCGCAGCACCAGGCTCCCGTAGGCGGCCGTGAACTTGTGCAGCGCCCGCAGTCCCGCGCCCGGCTCCGTGAACTTCTGCCGCGCCTCCGCCGCCGAGAAGAGCCTCTCGGCGACCTGCTCCGGGAAGCCAGCGAGCGATTCCACGCGCTCCACGTTGTCGGAAACGTAGCCCAGCGCGAGGCTGAAGAGGGACTTGGCGGAGTAGCRCAGGCTGCCCTCCCTGGTGTAGGTGAAGATGAAGTGGTCGGTGCTCCGGCTCCGGGCGCCGCCGTCCTCGCCGCTCACGCGGRGCTCCACGGAGAAGGCCCTGGCCACGGCACGGCCCTCGGCGCCCGCGCTCACCACGTGCAGCCGCCCGTTCTCCCGCACGTAGATGGGGCCCACGTCCGGGTGGCCTTCGGAGCGGGGCCAGCTCCACATCCCGTGGCCGGCTCTGCAGGGACACGCCGGGAGACGGGTATGGAGCGGCACGGGGAAAGGCCCTGGATCCCGGCACCCCGGGGTGGGGGTGGGGAGACAGGCCCCACAGTGTGAGCCGGGGTGAGCGGAGGAGGAGGGTGAGGAAGGCTAATGGTTGCCTGCAGCGTGGCCTGGCAAATGGTCCTGGTGCCCGCCCCGGTGCCACCGGCGCCTCCCGGGAAGAAGGGGTGGGAAGGGGGGGTTTGGAGGGATCGGTGCCTGCCGGGGTTGCCTCGGGCCCGGGCGGGGGGCGGCGCTCCCGCCGAGGGACCGCGGGCGC
>NW_020454092.1:18106507-18120669 GCF_003342845.1 Nothoprocta perdicaria | reverse complement strand
GTGCGCGTTGCTCGCGGCCGCGCCGGTTGCCTGGCAACGCGGCCGCCGGCTCCTCCTCCTCGCGCAGCCATGAAGGCCGCGGACTGGTGCCTCGGCGCGGCCGGCGCCGCCGTGGTGCTGGCCACGTCCAGCGACGAGCAGCACCCCCCCGAGAACGTGGCCGACGGGTGATTTATCCGGCGATTTAACCTTTTGGGGGTAAATACCCCCCTCGAGGGAAAGCAAGCTTAAAAATGGCGCTTTGGGGTGTGTTTCCTCCGCAGGAAGCTGGAAACCTTCTGGGTGACGACGGGGATGTTCCCCCAGGAGCTGATCGTGGCGCTGCCCGCGCGCGTGGTGCTCAGCAAGGTCACGGTGCAGTGCTACCCGGGTGAGAGCCGGCGGGTTAGCGCTGCGGCCGCCCCACGGCTCGTGTTCCGGGTCACGGCTGCGCGTGTGGGCCGGAACCGCGGGTCGAGACCCGGCTCCACCAAACGGCACCCGCTCCGAGTCCCAAATTCGCCATAAATACGCGAGGAAGAGGAGGGCAGATCGACCCTGTCCCTGCTTGTCCGCCGTATTCTCTTAATAGCTTCGTGTTGGGATTATTGATGAAAGGGACAAAGAGGAGTGATGGGGGACAGAGCAGGGAGGCAGGAGTTTGGCCACTAGCTGGTCCTGAGCAAAAGAAACAAAAGCTCTTATTTACCCAACCTGGAAAATGCAGATAATATTTTTATTTGTCCTGACCCCTAAGACAGTGGGAGAATAAATCAGTTAATGCTCGTGAAATGCCTTGAGGGTGAAAACTTATGCASTAAAGATTGTTGTTGATGAAGAATCAAAATCTGTATTGATATTGGAAACGTACGTGTGTTTTAGTGCGGACTTTAAGGATTGAAAGAAGCGTATCTAAAGAACCGGTCGATTTTGAACACTGCGTTGAGAAAGGTAAGATTCTGAGTCTGAAGCTGCTGTGATTCTGTGGGAATTCTGTGGATCTTTGCTCATTCACTTTGTTATTGCTAGATTTTAGAGTAACAAAGCTACTGTTAGGTAAAATAACTGAGAAGAAAGATCAGTCAAATTGTTAAAATATGAATGTACTGAAAAATAGCCAGGCTTCACATCATTTAGCTTGGTGCTATACAGCGTGTTTTTCCCAACCTGCGCATTGCATTTTTAGATGGCAAATGATAAATCGAGAAAAAAATAACACTTTATTTAAGGTTAAAATTTAATTGTAAGCTTTGACTTAATTGTATGCYTTTGACTATATATGTGTCTATGTACACTATGGAAAAAATCATGTCTGGAAATTGTAGTTAGATTCTGTTGAGCCATACAAAAACTACTTTTGGTCATTATTGATATCCTTTGTGTTTTGTGAGGGAGTCATTTTGTGATTATTCTGTTATCAAGTGGGGTTTGATGATTGTTTTATTAGATAGTAATTGAACAAACACTTCTAAGTCTAAGAGGTCTGATCATCTAGTCCTTTGGAGATGTCAAGTGCTGTATTAGGGCTAAAAGTATTATTTATACACTTGATTTTGTGATCCAAAAATTAAAATCAGACTTGTACATTACAATGTTACTTCCTGCTCCTTTTKTTTTTTTTTTTTTTTTTTATGCCCCTTGGATGACATTTTATGGAGCTGTGTAATGAATGATTTATATTTTTACATGGGGATACTGTAAAAAGTATTTGTCCTCTTTAATCACCTTGTAAAGAAAAATGTCTGTATGCAGTGTAAGTTCATGGCCCTTAAACTCCCATGAACTCTGAAGTCCAGTGAAAATATTTTACAGCAGTGAACACTGTTATTCATTATTTTCTGAAAAATATATTTTTTAGATTTGCAATACACAGAAGGAGAGCTTCAAACAGAAGAATTTCCAGTAAGTATTTCCAATACATAGTAGTAGTGTTTCATGGAATGGGTTGTCTAGACTAAATGAGAAGAACGCATGAAAAAAATAAAATGTTTTTTGTGATTATTGCTAAGTTGATGTTAGATATAGGAATCCATAGATCACCATATGAATTAGTGCAGGTTTAAGTAGCTTAGAGCTCTTTCCAGACATGTGACATTCCTTTCCTCTCTCAGTTGTTGTCTTCGAGGCTGCAGTATTTTGGTGGGGAGGGAAAGCTATTTTGAATCTAAGATTCTGCCTTGATATGTTTAGATTTTGATTTGCTATATGTAATTTGGAAACAGACACAGAAATATTTAGATAATTCTGTCTAAAAAATTTCTGCAAAAGGTGTTTGGTAGTTATGGTACTACAATGCAGTAAAGAGAATGCTATTTCTTTTTCCATTTTCTTCCTCTTTTACAGCTTCCAGATCTCCAAGCCACTTATTTGCGTTTCATCATCAAATCTGCTTTCGATCATTTTGTGTCAGTGCACAGGGTGATGGCAGAGGGCRCGGCAGAAGACAGTTAAGCCCAGGTTAAATTTGAACTTTGGTATAATTTGTAATGAATTTATATTTTTTTATCTGTAGCGCAGAGAATATTTATTATTAAAATGTCTTACCATGTTTTTGGAACATGCAGTATGTGCTCCCTACCAGTTTAATGTATATAATGTGGTATTCTTGCTAATTGTAGTACCAGCTGCCCAGTTTTATACCTGGGAGTGTCAACACTGCTTACTGCTTGCCCCATAACACTTCTGATCAGTTAAAAATAAAAAGTAATAGGAACTAATAGGATCAGTATCAACTTCTGCTAGTGCTTATAAATAATAAAGAAAAAAAAAGCTCAAATCATATGATAGTTTTAGTAGTTTTTTTAATAATTGCAAAACAGTCGCTTGTTTCTATAAATATTTCCTAAAATCAAGTCGCAGCCGCCTGTGCTTTACGCTATGACTATCATAATAAATATTAATAGAAACAAACATTAACAGAAGTTGTCCTATTCAGAAGCCTTCTGAAGCCTTTAAAAATGAACATTTTGGAAAAYTGTATGTATAGAGAGAATCATAATAATGTGAAATTGCTTGTTCTGCACACAAGTGCACTTTCACAAATGTCACCACCCAGAATTATTTGCTACACAGTACTCCTTGAAAATCTAGATGGTATCTGATATTGATAGCTCAATGGACCCAAGTAATATTCATTAACTACATGGGATAGAAACATATTAAAATACTATAATGCAATAGCTGGGGTTGTAATAATGAGACTGGAAAGTCTCCAGGCAAATATATGTTGAATCAGACTACAGATGTTCTTACTTCACTCACACACATTACTCATTTTGKTTTTTTCTATTTTTCCTTTTAACAGTTAGTATACAAAAGCTTATTCATTGAGCTGCTTCATCCAGATAGTCTTTACTCTGAAGTCCTCCTGTTTTCTTCTTTTACTTCATTTTTTCCAGGATGGCCCGTATTTCCTGGGGGTGATAATTCCAAGGGCCTACGCCTCCCTGCAAAGGGAATAAAGTAACATTGAAATGCGTGGAAGGCCTGTAGAGCACCAGCACCCTCGCTGCCCTCGCGCGCAGCCGTTGCGTGGGAGATGGTGTGTGCACAGGGCACACCCTGCTGTAACTGGGACCGGGCCAACAGCGTCATCCTGGAGCTGGGACGTCTTCCTGGACCCCGCAATTTAGACATACCCTTTTTTTTTTCCTCTTCTAAAAATAAATATATATAATATCAAATATTTGAGCAGGACTGAGGTGTACATCAAATATATACATTAAAAAGGCCCAGGCTGGTTGGGTTGCTAATGCTTTTCTCTGCAAATTTACAGTGATTTGGGAAATTATAAGCTATGAAACAGAATGAACACTGACTGTCAAATAAAATGTAAGGCATTATTTATTTTAAAAGTTAAAAATCTGAACATATTATGCTCATTGTTGTTTTACCTTATAGATGACCTTCCCTCCTTGAAGTAGATACAATCTTTCTGGTAGTGCAGCGTATTTTGAACTGCTCAGGTTTTCCATAGTGTCTAAAACTACTGGACATAAAGGATTCTTTTCCTGGAGAAATTGTGCAGCTGCTCTTCGATCATCAAGGCTTCTGTGATTTTTAATAACAACATTGTTTTTAAAAGCCCATCCATCTAAAATAAATGAAAGCGATTTAACAAGGAGCATTTTGAGCAGGCATTTTTAAGAGTGGAAAACTAGTGTATATTGTCACATCTGAAAAATATGCTAGAAGAATACTGCAATGTATTCCTATCCCTAAAACTTGCCATGAAATGAATGCTCTATCTGAGAGTACAGGACCAATACAACTTTTCAAAGAAAGGGCTGTAAGATTTCTTTTTTTCCTAACTTGTGTAAATTGTCTTCTCCCACTTGTCCTGAATTCAGAAATAGTTGATATGTTTTAACKGAAATTTCCCCATATAAATCAAGCCTAAACAAATAGCAGGCTTGGGAGATGCATCACATCTGGATGAAGTTCATTAAAACTACTGGCACACAGAAGTGGATTTTAAAAATGGTAAGTAGTGCTWTTAGCTCATATCCATTCAGATAGCAGTTGCAGCACCAGAACTGTGTGTTTTACTTGTTCCTACTCTGTAAATCTATTTAAAAAAATCCTAGATCTATGACAACTGAAGTGTATTTGGGAAATGCTCCATCTCCTCTTTTAGAAATCTAGAAATAAATGTTTGCGTTCAGCTCTTCTTAATAATAAACTAGTACAAGTTTTTTGAGAAATGACTTAACTTTTAGCTATTGCTGAACTACTGAACATGTCATCATTTTAAGAGTGCTTGAGAACAATTAATGTTACATTTTACAAAACTGCTTTAATCTTGGTATAAAAGTTTCTGCCAATGCACTTCCTAAAATCCAGTGTACATAAAAGACTCTATCTTGTTGCATCTATTGTTTTCAAAATGGTCTTTGAGACATGTTAAAATTATTTATACTAACTGTACATTTTTTTAGAAGACTTAATGCCTGCTGGTATTGTAAACTTAAACTTTTTTTTTCCCTTCCAAAAGCAGTTGCTATCCAGGACTAGAAGCCTTTTTTTAAAGATTTAACTGTGAGCTTGTGCTTCACTTAAAACGCAAGTGTCTCCAGCAGGAGGACCTCACTGTTGCAGTCAGATGTGTAAGTAAAAATCTTTGTCAAATGAGGGACTTAAACTGTTTCCTAAATTTGGCATTATGACATTTGATTTCAGCAAGACTTCCTTTCGTTTGCGTTTCCCTACGTAAAGGGAATGATGTCAGGGCTATGATAGGCATTAAAATTGATGATTATACTGTACCTGCTGCATGAGCTTCTTCAATGTAGATTATAAGAAAATCTGCTATAGAGCYGAAATCTTTGACGAGCTTGTTGAACTCATCAAATTTTAACATAAATGAAGGTCAGGTGCAGCTTCCAAAATTCAGTATTAATGGTCGGTTATCTGGAAATAAAAAACAAGCAAACACATGGGATGCTGAATGGGTAGTTAAGTCAGTGATGGGAAGGACTATATTAAAACAGAACTGAGCCTCTGCTTGTTAACACTTAACTTTTTTCTTAAGCAAATTGGGATATTCTAATTAGTAAGATAGCAAAACACCTGTATCAGCAGGTTTTTGTGCAAAATGAGTGTAAGGATGCTTTCTTTTTCCTAGCTTGTTTCTGGCTGGTGCAGGATCCTGCAGTGAGTTTAACAAAGGAGGACCCTTCCCTGTGTAAATACAATTAGAAGCTGAAGTCTCTGTACAAACATGTGTCTTCTCACATCCTTATTGCAAGATCCAATTCTGACGTTAGCAACATTTAGGGATAGGGAACTGTTCTAGTGTGGATATGCAGCATGCAGCAAACGCAGCCTCCCTGAGACCCTTAAGACGAAGGAWCTAAAAATCTGTGTTTTCAAAGGACAGTGTTGGGAAGAGCTGGGCAACTAAGGGCAGGTTCTTAATTCTGCTTAACTTGGACATATCTCTTGGACATATCTAGCTTTTCAGAAGGGTCAGGTCTCACTGCTGTTCTGGCTGTGCTGAGTGGAAGCTGCAAGCCCTTTCAGTCATGCAGAGCAGGCTTTCATGTTTTCAGTATACTTTTGCCATTTCCTTCCCAAACAGAACTCCTGTTAAATATTATTTGTTAAGCTAATGTTACACGAGCCACTGGCAAAAATACCTAGTCAGTAGCTTGCAGATTAACACAATAAATGCCCACGTGTGTCAATGTATCAACTATTTTTAATCGGAAAAAAACGGAGCTAGAGGAAGCTTCACTCCCTCGCATGGGGGTGGGAGACTCCAGTTTAATGATTAATTCTGCTTTCTACAGAGATTTTGGTGGGAGAAGTGGGCAAAGTGCAAAGCAGCTGCCGTTTTCATTTCYATTCTTCATTGAGTCTGGAAATACATGGGGTGCTTTCTGGGTTGTAGGTTGGCCTAAGGAAGTGGTATGAGGAATTAGAGTATGTACACAGAGTGCTAGCCAGCATTCCTGAAACGCTGCACATGGATTCTGTGCATCTCCTTTCCCCGTAACACATAATTATTTTGGCTCTCAGGAAAGGGGTATTTCCTGGCAGAGCCAGTTTTCACAGCAGGTTCACAAGCTTCCTGGCTTGAGCTCCTGTTGCGGCCAGGAAGATAAAGAGCTTATTTTGGAAAACGGAGACCCAGGCAGCTGGCACAAGGGAGCTTTATCTTCTTTTCTATCAAATGAATACTGTTAATCTGGTCGGACAGGGAGTCTCCAGCCCTGAACCTTTATGGAGGCCCCTTGTGCCTTCCCCTTTGCCGTGTGTTGTCCTCACTTGTCATTTTAAAAAGCAAACCCATCCCTGGGCCTGATTTACTGACCTTGCATGAAAGCGAGGAGTTGACGAACTTCTCCATTGGAAGTCACCACGGGCGTGTTGGGAGCGGGATGTCCCTCGTAGGCTTCATCCTCCAACCTTTTCCACTTCACTTTCAGCACGAAGAGTAAATATTTGAAGCTGAAAAAAGTCGGACCCCAGTTCTCGTAGCTGAACTTTGGGTTCTGGTTCATCCTGCTTTTTTCGCCCTGCTTTAGGATGTATCTTTTCATGGCTTCGGGGAACAGGATGAGCAGCGTTTTACCAACGACAACGCACGCAGTAACGTGAAAAAGAATCCAGATTTTTTGCAGAAATACCCTGATACTGAGCATGGTGCTGGAGATCTCGCCGCTTTGGGACAGAACGCGGCGGAAGCGCCGGGGCAAAGGTAGAGGGCAGGGGCTGAGGCCGCCGCACTGCTCGTGGGCTGGATCCAACTCCAAGTGTCCGCACACTGCTCTGCACGGGCTGCAGGGTCCGGCACCGGGCGCAACGTGAGCTGCAGCGAGTCTTGGGTTGCACAAAGGCATTAATTAAAGCAGATCTTTCTAAGCTTAACTTAGGGGCCATCCTTGTTTGCAGTTATGAATTTATGTGTTATTTTCTGGAGATTACATTTGAGAATTGGAGTTAACACTAAGTGTTAATGTGCCGGAAGCTGCACGTATACACGTTACACATACGTGTCCGGAGTCGCGTGTCTAAACTTTACTCTCGGGAATCACATATATAAATACATGACCACCCCTTTTCAGCGCAGTGAAGCAGGGTGGCCTGGGGTGTTTTGCAGGGACTGGCGCTGGGCTGGGCTCGCCCCAACCCCCGGGTGGTTCCGTGATCCCTCAGCCATCCCTGCGGGAGCGTCCCGGTGTCCCGGGATGCGGCAGCTCCGCAGCGAGGGTGTGGGGAGAGGAGCCTGCCATAAAAGTGCGGCGGTCCCTTTAAGGGGGCGGAGGCGGGAGGGCCACGGCGCCTCCGATTGGCCGGTGTCGCCACCGTCACCAAGGGATGTCTTGTGTTCCAGAGAAGGGCGGGGCAGGGGGCACCAGGAGCGCCGCTCCTGATTGGCGGGTGCTGCGCGGGGCGCGCGGCCCCTTTAAGSGGCCGTTGCGCGGGGCGTTGTGCTGCGTTGCGGGAGCGGCCGTTGCGGCCCGCCCCGGGCTCGGCCTGCGTCGGAGGAGCGCGGCGGCCGCGGGCGCCGCTCCGAGCCACGCGGGCGGATGGCGGCCGCGGACGAGCGCAAGTTTCAAGGTGGGCGCGCTTGGTGAAGGGGCTGTGGGCAGGGAGCCGCTGTGAGACGGGCGGAGCCGCGGAGGGGGCTCCGTGCGAGACAAGCCCCGCTGAGGCGGCGTGGCCGGGAGCGGCGGGCAGAGCCRTGGCCCCGGCCTGAGGCTCGTGGGAATTCTTGTGGCTTTTTCCGAGATCGTACTCGGGCCTAACGCAATTTAGGACGGGACTAAAGCGGTGCCTTTCTGCGCGGACGGGGGACACGTCACGGACACACACCGCGGGGCTGGAGTTTATGGTTAAATAGACATCACCCAGGGTTTGGGCTTCAGGAGGGTCCCATCACCCTCGCTGCCCCTCAACTAGCGACACATCCATCTCCATCCCTGTCGTAATGCAGCTTTCCGAGCTGCCTGAACCAAAGTTGTAACTTCTCATAGATTCATCATACATATATATATATTTTTCTATAATGCACTCATTTGCAGAATTTGACGACGCGGCGAACCTGCTGGCAGCGAATCCTGACGCCACCACAATCAGCATCGAGGAGCCGGCGGACATCCCCAAGAACAAGCACGGCCGCGGGCAGCCGTCGGGGAGGGAGGAGGATGATGAGCTGCTGGGGACCGATGACTCCGATAAAACGGAGGTAAAAGCACCGGCACCTGGCACTGGTGCTGGGAGACCTGAGCTCGACTCTTCCCTGTCGTATTCAGAAGTATAAAGAAGGTGGATCGGCCCATCGGTTGCTGTGGTTTGCAGCCTAGCAAAGTGCTGAAATCAGGGGTGATTTATGAAATATACCGGGATATGAATGTAGCAGTGCCTGAAAATCCTGCCTGTATTTGCTTCTGCCTGTCCTGCTGTGGGGTGGGTGACTCYGGTGGCTCTGGTAGGAGAGGGGGAAGCTTTGAAACGGGGTTGTCTAAAGGCTCAGTTAATGCAGCCAAGTCGGGGATGGAAAGGGAGCTTCTGACCTGAAGAAGATGGGTGTTACAAGTCATATTCAGTAAKAAAAGGGTGGTTCCCTGTTAAGGGAAGTCTGTTTTCTCTGTAAGTGCAGAAATTGCATCTTTGTGATGTTTTTTTCCTTTCCCACCCGATAGCTGCTTGCTGGTCAGAAGAAAAGTGCCCCWTTCTGGACTTTTGAGTACTACCAGACATTCTTCGATGTGGACACCTATCAGGTTAGTAATCTGCTGCAATAAAGAACTATTGTCTGAACTATGCCTTACAGACAGTTATGKKKTTTTTTTTTTTCCTTCTTTCATTTTCAGTCAGATAAACCTGTATGTTTTCATAGGTCCTGGACAGAATCAAGGGATCGGTTTTCCCAGTGCCAGGGAAGAACTTTGTAAGGCTGTATATCCGCAGCAATCCCGACCTTTACGGTGGGTACAAGCTATGAGATGCTCTGTTCGTCTGTTAAATGTTAAAATCTGCTAAATGTTTTGAATTTGTAGTCTCTTTTACTTTAAGAAACAGGACGATAGAAGAACTATTGCATATATTTTTTTTCTTTCTCTTTTTTTTTTTCCTCTTTTAAAGGTCCCTTTTGGATATGTGCTACACTGGTCTTTGCCATTGCTGTTAGTGGCAACCTTTCAAATTTCTTCATCCATCTGGGCAAGCCAACATACCACTATGTGCCCGAGTTCAGAAAAGGTTTGTGAGTACCTGCTACAGTTCTGAGGGGTTTTAATTTGCTAATGAAGTCATGTAAAAACAGGTAAAGAACAAAACTCTGGTTTAATCTAGCAGTGCCTTTTGATTGCATTCTTCAAATTCATAGAGATAAAGAATGAGTCCTTGAAGGAGGATGTGCCTGGCACAGCCCTCATCCTCAGGAACATGAGGTAGTTAAAAAGTACTTTTAGTGGAGCAGAAAGTGATAATGAGAATAATAAATTAGACAGAAAAGCAAGACAGAAAACAGAAGGACATAATACAGAAGGATGTAATTTTTGTTTGCTTCCAGAATCCACAGTGTACTTGGAAGAACACTATCATTTGGGAATCCAATCACTCTATTAATTTCAGATTTGGCCATTATATCTGCATTCTTTTCCCKTTTTTTTGGTAGCTAGTAGTGGCTGAATTTCTGTTTGTAGCTAAGTTTTTCTTTCTCAGTTGGCTTTTCTACTCACAGTAGAACTGATAACGTTTTATATCTAGTTGTAAAAAACAAATTGGAAATAGCAAGAGAATACTTGTTGGACTCTTTTATWTTTAAATTAACTTGAAGTGCTGATGAAGTAGTGGATGCATCTGCAAAGCTCTYAGTTTATTAATAAATGGTACTTTATATTTGAAAACAATTGCAAAGATAGCTGTCCCCTTTTAGGTGAAGTGCTTCAGCACATCTGATTCTGGCTGGTATTTTAAGCAGAATGATAAATCTCTTTCATATTTCCAGTGTCCATAGCAGCGACAACGATTTATGCTTATGCTTGGCTTGTTCCCCTTGCTCTCTGGGGATTCCTGATGTGGAGGAACAGTAAAGTTATGAACATCGTCTCCTACTCATTCCTGGAGATAGTGTGTGTTTATGGCTACTCCCTCTTCATTTAYATTCCCACTGCGGTATGTATGGCCTGAAGAGCATGTCTGTAAAATGTGTCCTGCAAAAAAAAAAAAAAAAAATGTGGATTAAAAGATCTGCTTTTTCTTGTTGATGTTAGTCAAAATCTTGGGGACTCAAACTTTATGCTCCTTTTCTTTGGCTAGAGTAAAGGTTGTCAAGTGTAAAAATGGTCTTGTGGGTACTAGAAATGCCCTGGGCAAGTCATTTTTTCAGAGGCAGCAAATCCAGCCCAAGGCRGCTTTGGGAATGGGGATATGCATCCCTTGGGCTACGAATGCTGGTGCATGGGGTGGCAGTGCTGATCGGCAGGCCCTGAAGATGATTCCCTGGCAGGGACCAGCCTGGCCATGGTGTTATTCCAACAGATGTTACTCCATCTCTGACAATAATATTTATTATCTCAAATAAGGCTTGAGCTAATTTGCTTGCAAGTCATCTGGAAGTGATAAAGTGTCACAGAAGAATGCATCAGTAGGTGTCTGTTTACAGATGTTTCCTCTCTTTTCATAGATTCTGTGGATCATTCCACAAAAAGTGGTGCGCTGGGTCCTGGTGGTGTTCTCCCTGTGCCTTTCGGGCTCTGTTCTGGTGATGACTTTCTGGCCGGCCGTCAGAGACGACAACCGGAGGATCGCACTGGCCACTGTGKCGACTATTGTTCTGCTTCATGCCCTGCTGTCTGTGGGCTGTTTGGTACGAGCTGCCTTTCCTCTTCCCTAACATGTCATTTCTTGGGATGTGCTGCAGTCTGGGGAAGTCTGGCTAGCTGCTTGCTGGAAAATATTTTTTTTATAAAGTAACAAAAAGATGGTACTTCTGGCACATCTCCCTGATTGTTTCAACCATAGCAAAAATTGATGCAGATCTGATTTTCATAGTACCAGTAACATACACGACAACAAATCGAACATCTAGCATGGAGTTGCTTGCRGAATAGTCTTAATTTTATCTGGAAGTTATGGTAATAGGAGCAAAGCATTGATCTTTATTGTATACAGTAACAACTCATTCTAAGAGATGCTGTGCTTAGTTAATTCTTTAAAAATGTATCAATGTTCAATATATTGTGTGTGCTTGTCAGTTTTGTGTATGAAAACATAAACTTGCTAGGTCTTAGTAAAATATCATTATAAAAGAAGAAAACCATAATGCTTTTGAAACACATAACAATGAGAACTTTTTAATATATATATATATATTTATATATATATTTTTTTGTTGTCATCTTTGCACTGAGTAGAATGAGTAGAGTAGAATCCAGGCTTCAGTTCTGACCCTTTCCAGCTTCCAGAGCAGATAATTTGGGGTCCCTGCAACTGCACATGTAGGGAGGCGAAGGCAGAATGAAGCTCTAGTGTCAGCAGGAGACTCGCTGCTGACTTCGGGGCAGCTCCTGTTACTGCGGAGTGCCTGCAGCTTCAGCAGCTAAACAGCAAGCAGATGCAGAGCAGGTCTTCTCAAAGGTCTTAGCTGCTAATTGTCATTTAAAAAAAAATACAGCTTAGAGCACCATTTTAATTACCATCTCTAATCTTCTAAAAATACTTGAAGCAAAGTTGGTTTTTTTTCCCCTATCCGTATGAACAGTGGGTGTGATAAGGGAGAACTGGGAGCTGATGAAGCAGAAATGTTTGTTTCTTTTTAATCTGTCTTTTTTCTCTTTTGTAATTATTCAGGCATACTTCTTTGATGCTCCTGAACTGGATTTTCCTGCACCTAATATCCCCGTTCACAATGGAACAGCAGTAATAACAAAGATTCAGTAAATAAGGTAAGAATCAGATCTGAACTTCCGTCGGTAGTTATGTAAAAACATAATCATTTTAAAGGCAAGACTGCTAAAGACAAACACTTTATAAGTTCCCTCCTGAGTATGTTACTGTACTTGAGAGAAGAAGATTTAATAGAACAATTTTGCATTAAGTATRTATGCCATTTATTAACTTCTCTTCCAATTGCGAGTTTGAAATACGTCAATAAAAACATGAARGACTCTCAGGAACAAAGACACATCAGTCATCTTCACTGAAAGAAAAGAGAAGGAAAACAAACAAACAAAAAATAACCCACCTCAAACCCAGACATTTAAGGTACTTAGTCCTATAGATCATTTGAAGGAATTGAGAGGAAAATATCTTGAAAGTTTCAAAGAGTTTATTAGAATATACATACTGCACAAATAAAACTCAAAGCAATAATCAATTATGCTGCTACTTTTTCTTGTTTTTAATGTTAAATTAATTTTTCCCCCATGATGTTTTTGACAATGTATTTCAAAGCAGCAACTCTGCGTGTACAGGGAGATCCGTGTGCTCTCCAGTCAGGGCTGACTCGGCCTCTGAGCCATCCRTAGGGATTGTATTCCGTGTGGGAGGCTTTGAGGTTGCGCTTCCTGATCTCTGGGAGCGCTGCCAGAGGCGGATGACATTTGAATCCTGTTCATAAGGAGGCAGAGCAGGTCCAGGGAAGGGCTCATTGACACGCAAAGGCCAGGCCTCTGCGAGCACAGCATCCACAAGCATAAATCCCCAAATTGGAGTGATAGCCTCAGAATATTTACTAACTGGAAACTATATGATTTTTTAAAAAGAAAATATAGCCAAACGTGCCTAGCACAAATGAGCACAAAAATTTACCAGCTGTGACACAATCTAATTGTGTAGATCAATGCYAGAACCTTTCCTCCTGCAAAATTAGTTTCTTATTCCTGATGGCTGTCAGAATTCAAGATGAGAGTAAWAACTTTTAGTGTTTAGGTATAAATGTGCACCTTACTGTGTCTTCTGGTGCCAGTGAGTAACAATAATATTCATATCATCTGTTTGTCTCTTACAGATTGCAATGCCCGATTCTCCATCTGTACAGTAATGTTATTTTATTTTTTCACTGAAGGACTTGGAAATTTCAAAAACAGGGACTTTTTTTTTTCCTTTTTGTACAAGGGACAGTGAGGGAGGGTAAACTTACAGGTATGTGTGTGCTTACTGGAGAGGATAGGGTTACACAAGCAGACTGAAACGGTGACCTGAATTCCCCTGCAGCTTTATTTTTCGTTCCTTTTTTTTTTTTTTTTTTTTTTTTTTTTTTTCCGGTTAACTCTGCACTCTCCACACTTTTGTCTGAATAAAGTGTTTTAAAGGGATTTTGGCATTATTTCATTGATGAAACATTTAATCCACGTTTCCCGAAAGCACTGAGGCAGCCTGTTTTGCTGGAGCCATGAAGACCTGCTTTGAAAAGACGAGGGCGGGGCAGAAACACTCTTTTGCTGCGGTCCGTTGGAACGGCCAGTAACGGTCACTAACGGGCGTCACCGGCCGCCCCGCGGCCCCTCGACGCCATCTTCCCCCGCACATGGAGCGCGCCGCGGGGCACGCCGGGACTTGTGGTCCCGGTTGCGCCTCGCGCGCGCCGTCACTTCCGCTCGGGGCGCGCGGAGAGCGGTTGCGATTGGCCGGCGGCCGCGAGGCCGCGCGGCGGAAGTGGCGGGGGCGGCCGTTGGGCGGCGGAGACTTTGAACGGCGGCGCGGGCGGCCATGGGCGCCGGGCCGGGCCC
>NW_020454092.1:18084686-18106443 GCF_003342845.1 Nothoprocta perdicaria | reverse complement strand
GCTCTCACGCTCCGCTCCCGCAGGTGCTGGGCTGGAGGGCGGCGGCCGCCGCCGCCTGGTCCGTGCTGCTGCTGCCCTTGTGCACCGCCGCCTTCGTGGCGCTCAGCGCCGTGCAGCCCTTCCACCCGCTGCGATGGATCTCCGGTAGGCGCCGCCGCTCGGGGCCGCGGGAGCCGCCCGCTCCCAGCCGGGCCCTTCCCGCTCGCTGCTTGGGAGCGCCCCCGTTAGGGACCCGTGTGCGTTTTCAGCCAGCCTTTGCCATGGACGTTTCTGGGTTGCCTGTAACTATAAAACCCTGACTTTCCATAAGTAGACGTTACTCTTGCAAGCTGGTGTAGATAGATTCTTCAGAGAAAAATCTGGCTGCGTGACTTAGCTCAATGTTTGGAAACGCTTCCCCCCTTTTCACCCTGGKTAGCTGCTGTTTTCATGAAGTGCCAAAGGCTCCTCTAGCTTCCGTGCATGGATCATAAATGAAACTGCAGAAGTAGCCCAAGCTTTCTCTTCAGTGTTGTTGCATATAGCACAGAAAACAGGTGTTTTAATAGAAACTTGATAGCTGGAATTGTTTAGCTGCCCAGGGCAGAGAGAATTGATTTCTTTTTCCCACTGAAAGTTTGAAACACAGAAAGACAACCAAACAGCCAAACCAAAACAATTCGTTCTGTAAAAGGTTCCTTATCTTTTCAGTGTGTTTGGCTGAAGCTTTTATCAAATGTCAGGAAACTGTGTTAGTTCAGCTATTGTTTTAAAAACAAAAAGAGAAATAACTTTCAATTTGAGCTACAGAATTGTTCTCGTTCCCTTATGATCAACTCAGTTATAGAGTATTTTCTGTGAAATGTAAATCTGCTTTCAACCAGTAGTATTGTGCAGCTGGGCTGATCTGGGGTGGATTAATTAAGAGTTCTTYGAACATTACTTTCCATTAGTGGTTTATTGCTGACTCCTTAAATGTTGTTCTCCCATATTTGGTATCTGTGTAATGTTCTTATAATCTTGTGATATTGTTTTCTCTTTATTTTTAGATTCWTTCAATGATTTATATACTTCCTACGTCATCTTTTGTATCCTTTTGATGTCTGTGGTGATACTAGTAATAAGTATTTTCAACGTTGAATTTTATGCAGGTGGGATATGTRAATCACTGGAGTGTGGCTCTGCTACCTGAATTAAACAGGGTGACTGTTCAGATTTATGTCTGATGTACCTAACATTCTGCATTGTTTATATTAATTAAAAATAAATTTATCAAAGCTTCAAAGATTTATTTTTTTATATGTTTTTAATTTACTTTTTTTTAAGCAAAGGTGAACCTTTTGTCACAGCAGCAATGAGTAAATACAAAGAGGGGACTGTGACTCTAGTGCATTTGTTTGTGTTGGAAGATAGCGATTTTGAAAGGAGAGAAAGTGCCAGATTCCTCAAGAGTGTCTTGAGAATCTTTAGCTGAGTTGCTTTATTGKTTTCTTTATCATCTACAGACTCCCTTCACCTGTAAAAGCTCCTTTGGTACCAATGTCAGCTCTGTAAAATGAAGCATCTCAGGTGCAGCAAATGGAAATTCACTTTGAGCTTTTATTTGCAGTTGTGCCATCAATACCATGCTCTCGATTAGCACTGATAGGAAAAATTATTCACCCCCAGCAAGTTATGCATTCAGTTGTTCATGCCGTAATGGGAATGCTGGTTGCTTGGTGTGCTGCAGTTATGACAAAAGGGAAGTTCCAGTTCCTTGCTGTGCCCTGCACATCTTCAGACAGGTAATTACTTGTGGGCATTAAAAGAGAATTATGCAAAGATCTTTTATTGTAAAATACTTCTTTGAAGAATCAGATTTGATTGCTAAGAAAAATGAGTTAATATCCTTTGCTAAAGGATAGGAAATACCCTAATTTTTATAGATTTCACAATGCATTATAGAAGTACTGGGTCAGAAACTCAGAAAAACTGAATTGCTGTGATTGTTGATGAAAGCTGAATGATGAAAGTTTAGTTGTCCTTGAACTAGATCTTGGACTTACGGTCAACATGGCATATTTGAAAAATCCTGGAGACACCCTCATGCATGAATTACAAAATAGATGCAGAGATTCACACTTTTTGGGTGAAAAAAAACAAAACAAAAACCCTATCATAGATACTACTTAGGATAGTAAAAACAAATTTGTGATTAAACAAGGCTAGAATAACTGTGTTTTCCTTTTATTTTAGCCGAGATGATGCTGTTCCTCAGATATGTCTGAATGAATACCACCTCTTTTTCCTGCTATCTGGAGCTTTCATGGGATACAGTTACAGTCTCTTGTACCTTATCAACAATATGAATTATTTGCCATTTCCAATTATACAGGTATGAAATTTTAAAACCTTCAAAAAATAAATTGCCTAAACAGTGAACAAAAACTCCTTTATTATTTATGTTTTAGAATATGGCAGTAGCAACTCTCCGTTGACGAGCTTTCGCTAATTGATGAAGTGTACATGTAGTTAGCTTCAAATGCCAGTAGTTTTCATCTTCCTCTTCCTATCATGCCCCTTCAAATAAGCCCCGAAATTGAGGACGGCAGGGTTATTCAGCCGCGCGCTGCTTTTAGAAGGATTAGGATCAGCTCACACTTGTTTAAATTTTATGTATATTTTAATCWAACATCTGAGTCTAAACAAAATCCAGTGGATTAAATGCTCCCCTCTTGGTTTCTGTTTCTTTTGCATTAGATAACATTTTTATAAACTGGGAAACAAACCATAAGTCAGTTGTCCCTGACCATGCTGATAAAAGGAAGAAGGATGAAAACTAGGGATGGTTATAACATGAAAGAAATAGGCTGGAAGAATAAGTACTATTTTTAACACCTGGAATTACCTTAAATTAATCTTTTAAATTAATCTAAACTGCTTTATCCTTTCTTATCATTTRCAATTATATATTCTGAATACAGAATGTTAAACTATTTTATTTGCTTGTTTCTAGCAATACAAGTACTTACGTTTCAGACGATCTTTGCCTCTTCTTATTAAACACAGTTGTGTGGAATCGCTCTATTTGATTAGGAACTTCTCTGTCACGTACTACTTTTTTGGTAAGGATTCCTAATGYCACTATTACTTCTACTGACACTGTTACTGTGCTACTGTTACTGACATTTGAGCACGTTTATACTATTTCTCATTTTTCCAATAACTTGCTCAAAACATACAGGCTTGTTTAAAAAGTAAGCAGAGCTAACACTTCTCTCAGATAGTGATAAAAAGCACAGAGCTTGAATGTGAGAGCATAGTGTAGTTCAAAAGCTTTATTTTAGTCTGTGATTGTATTTTTTTTCCTTTAAATATTCTCTGTATTATTGTAAYTCTATATATGTTAAAATATGCTAAAATTAGTTCCATTTTATTTACTTTATGTGATAAGCAATATAGAACACATCACACTTAACTTTCCATTAATCTGTTTTTTTTTYTTTTTTTTTTTTTTTTAAAAAAAAACCCACAAAACCTTTGCTGGTGCCTAAGTTGTGCTGAAAAAAAAATTACCATTAAACTTTGTCARTGAATAAATACAAATAGCTCGAATGTGTTATAAAATGAAACAAAATTTGGAATAGGATCAACATCTTTTACAGTATAGTTGCTGGCCTGAAGTCTTCCTTCATTCTTTTGTTTGAGTCTCTAAAGAAAACAAAAGGATGAATTGTTCTCTGTTACACGCATGTGAAAAGCCAGTCCTTGTGTCTATATGTTTATTCTACTTCTGACTTCTTTCTGGCCCAAGATGTTTGTGTTGGCTCTGTCATACTTGTTTACAGTGTTTCTGTTTGGGCCCCTAGGTTATATCCCAAGGGCGTGGATAAGCACCACAATGGATCTTCATATAGACAGGTGGGCAGTATATTGTGCTGAAAACTTGCAGGACGGTCGCTAGCAGCTTTCTCTGCTAAAGAAGATTTAGTGACTTATTCTGGTTTAGTGACTTATTTTGGGTGTGTCATAGGATCTATGGCATTCTATGGCATTTTTGTAATGTTTTAAAGTATTTTTCCAAAGAAATCAGATAAGAAAAACACATCTCTATTCTTTAAATTGTTACTGTCCTAACAGCTTACTGTCGGCATCGCCCATAATAAAAACACATTGTCTTGCTTTATCTGCAGTAAATTGCATCCTCTTGATTCTCTGAGTGGCTTATTGGATCTCTCCTTGCTCTACCATGCCTGGTTATCRGGTGTATTTCTTCTGATGACCTGGTACATTGCATGGTTACTCTTCAGAATTTATGCTACAGAGGTCAGTACTTGATGACAATGCTAAAGGCCTGTCAGCAGTGTTGCAGAGAGAACATTTTCTTTTCAAGTGTGGTTTTACTGGAAATTAGCTTAATTATAAATTCCTTGATTTTGTAAGAGCAGTATCTGAGTGGTTAAGAGAGTCCTAAGGAATAAATGACTTTGCTTTTGTTTCTCCCTAAATCAAGCAAGCTTGTGCTGCTGTCAAAATTAACATGTTTGCAGCAATGCCTTATTCCCACCTTTTCTTCCTACTCCTTTACCTCTGTTTCCTGCTCCTTTATCTCTGTTTCCATGTCCCTCTTTTCCTGGTCTTATGACTGATACTGAGCCCAGGCAGATGCTCCTGGGGCCACCCTAACAGAGAACTTTGTGTAACTTGGAGTCAGCACAAAGCCCATTTAAATATATTCTTGCTTTAGAATAAAGCTGAGACCGTGACTTAAGAAGATGAAATCTTGCATACAAAGAATTAGAGAAGGCTCTGACTTTTTGACTAATCCAGGTATACTCTTACCARAATACAGAGCACAGAAGTTGTTACAGGCTAGGAATTACAGGCTAGAATATTGTAAGATGAGATATCTAGGCACATGTTTTTGCAGTTGTTAATCATTCATCTGACAGATATCATCTTCAACAATATTCTGTGATTCTGKGATCTTGGGTTTGGTCTTTCATTATTTTTTCTGAGGTTTTGCTCTGTGTAACACCGCTTCTGATGGTTTCTATTTAGACGCATCATTTTCCTGTCCAGCCAACTTTTGCTGAGGAGACGGACCAGTGTCTACCTAAAATTTTAAACAGCAACCCTCCCCTCATTATAAAGGTAATGGCATCACCAGCATGATCCCAGCTGCATGTGTACTGACCTGTCYTTTCTAAAGCCTGTAATCAAATCTTCTGTTCAACAGCTACTTTAGGGTGGGTGTTCTTCTAAAAAGCTCGTCAAATCAGTCAACAAAGGAGTAGCTCTTAAGGGTGAAAACTTGTTTGGTACTGACATCTGCTGGTGCTTTCTGAGCTCTGCTACTCTGAAGGTGAAGAGACTCATTTAGTTAGAAGCAAAAGGCATTTGTCTGCAAGTGAAGTATTCTAGTGTTCTAACACTAAAACAAAATTATTAGTGAGATTAATTAGTGAGATTTTTTTTAAAATTTTGGGTCTCTGAACTGTTAATTTGTCAAATCTTTGTATACTCAACTCTTCGCTACATGTTTTTTTTACACACGTTAACTTCCTTGAGGTTAGCTATTTCYATATGAAATTATTATCCTTTCTGCCTCTCCTTAAATACAATACTAGAAAAGCTATTTAAAATCTGTAAGTAAAGGAGAGTAATTTTGGTCCTGACTATGGTAAATTTTAGCAGGATTTATTGATAYAATAATTAAAAATGTGAGAACTCCTACAGCAAGGAGTATTGCATAAAGAAAGATGAGAATATTCTGTTGCACATGTGCAAGTTCCACATCTAATCATTAAAGAAGTCTCTGAGAAGATCAGAAATGCAATAAGCTACAAGTTAAATACCCTTTTAAGGCTTGCTGCATTACCAAAGTGTGGTTGGGGAAGACTAAGGACTTTCTCTAGCACAGCTAAAGATGCAGAAAGCCTATTTTTTTTTTTTTTTTAATCTCAGAGTTGTCTTGTAGTTGCAAGGTGTGGGGAAATGTGGTTGTTTTGGGATTGCCTTATTCACTCCTTCAAGCAAGACAAGCTGTTGTTCTCCTTAAGCGAAAGGCACATTTAATACTGTAGGACAGACTATGCACTTGAGCCCTGGCTTGCATAAAGAGTTACTACCTTTTTTTTTTTTTTTTTTTTTTTTGAACACTGAAATGCCAGTAAAGTTTTCTGTGAAACTCTTAGCTGAGCACCCCACCCAAAGTGATTCTAGAGATATGTGCAATCCTTCGCTTCCTTTCTTTTCTCTGGCATGGCACTGTGGTTTCTGTATGAACTCATTCTTTCAGGACTGCATTTGTAAAGATAGCTCATTTTGATGAAGAACCGTTGGATCTTTGAATGAACTAAAACTTTTCCTTTCTTTGTAGTTTTTAGCCTTGCAAGACTTGATGTTACTTTCCCAGTACTCTCCCATTCGCCGCCAGGAAGTCTTTAGTCTTAGTCAGCCAGGTAATTATAAACTGTTCCGTATTGATTCCCTTTTTCAAAAGTGTTCATCAAATATTTTTATAAGTTATAATCATGAGACATGCTGTGTTAGCCAGGAGACCTTATAAATGAAAGTACTCTTTCGATGTTTTTTTTTCCAAAAGGATATTTAATTATCTGTATTGATATTGCTTAATCCACTAAGGAAAGTGGTGCCCGTTGATTCACTTGCATGACAGCCCTGAGGAAGAGGAGATCTCGAGGAGGTCTCCAGTACGTGGCTCTTGAACATCACAAGTCAAATAGTCCAAACAGAATGATCTRGCAGATGTGCATTAAAGCCTCATGTTCAGATGTGGCCGAGATATGAAATAAAGGATTAATTTATGTCACTGGAGCAGCAGTGGTGACATAAGCAAACAATGGTATGATTTCAGTTAGTATACAGTCTCTTGCCATATTCAAAGATATGACAGATAAAGTTGGTTGAAACTGCCTAGAGGCCTTGAGGAAACTTTTGTTGCACTTCATCATGTATTTCAGTGTTCTTGCTACTTCCAAGTTGTTTACAATCACAACTGATATAATTTCTGCTCGTTGTGGTTATTTGGTAGACTTCAAGTCTGGACTGAACTGCCTATTTTTCCTGCTTGTTTAGTGGGTTTCACTGAAGTCTGAGTCCCTGGAAAATAGACCTTGTCCATGTTTTTATCTTTCTCAGAGTATTTAACTAAACAGTTACAGTAGAAATGCACTATGGTATTTTAATAATGGAAAGGGACTATAACTTTTCAAGTTTATGCTGGAAACACTGTCCGAATAGCCACAACAATGCACATGTGCAAGTTCCACATCTAATCATTAAAGAAGTCTCTGAGAAGATCAGAAATGGTTATCAGAAACCAATGGATCTTGGTTAAACATGTATTTCCTACTGCATTTCATGTCGTTTGTGTGTATACTGCTAGGTGGGCACCCGCACAACTGGACTGCAATATCACGGGAGTGTTTAAGTCTTCTGAGTGATCTGACCCAGAGGCTGATCCTGCAGCAGGAGGCTGCAGCAGCAAATGGGAGAGCAAAGCAGCCAGGAGAACTGAAAAYAGCTCCACAGACTCCAGGTAAAGCTTGAAAATACCACTAGATTTTATAGGTGCATTAGTCGCAGTTAAGTTGCATGGAGAAATGGATTGCAGGTTTTCCTTTAACTAAATGTATATAGTTTTAAAAGTGCTACTCCCCACAACCATTGCTTCTTTTTAAATGCTCTTGTTGTACAAACACTAAAATAGGAAGCAATAAACTTGGAAAGAGTGTTTTTCAGTTTGTTTACTGTGCGTGATGTTTTGTTCAGTACAGTATTTTTTTTCACATTTGCATGAATTAGAAAGTCTAGTAATTATATTTTTAGTAAGTAGTAGAATCTGATGCAGGGAGAGCTGAAATCTTGCCAGGAGACATTTTGTAATTTGCATAGCTGCTCTTATGATTAGTTTAAACCGTTAAATTTGGTTTTTGCTTGTTTTATTTGTGTGATTCACCCCGTATTGCTGTAGAATCAGGAAAGCCAGGCTGGCTCTCAAGCCATGTGCAGCCTCCAAGCAGTTCAGGAGTTTCTCCTGCCGGACTTGTGCCTCCTGACGGGCGGCAGAGCTGGACTGGTTCAAGGGCTGCCAAGCACTGAACCCCTTAGCAGCCACTGCCTAGGACACAAGTGAGCTCCTGCCTCGGGACAAGGGGACTGCTGGAAAGTGAATTGCTCCTTKTGCTTTGCTCCCTGTGTTCTCTTGGATTTTGTGAATCACCTGAGGCTTTTGCTAACAAGTAGGAGAGTGTCATTTCCTATGGAGGGACTCTGCAGGTAGTTTGCTTTCTAATGCTATTCCTAGAAGCATATTTTATATAAGTGTATATATATGAGAGCGTATTCGTGCCAGTTATTTAAAATAATCTACAGATATCCTTCTTATCTTTTACTGGCTTTAGAACATGAGCATGAAATTTAGAGACAAGTGTTGTAAAGACCACAGTGGAAATGATTTCTAAAAACTCTGAGAATGCAGAAGTTGCTGAAATAGCAATAAAATAATAAATTTGTCTCTGTGTCCTTTGTCGTTAGGAACCATTGCAACAGAAGACGTGTCCTTCCAGTTGCAGAAGTCTAATGTCATTCCCAGGGCCCCGATGCCTTCCCTGGTTAAATCATCCCTGTTGCCTTTAAAGACGTCACCTGGCTCTGATGTTGGTACACCTTTCAGTTCACCTGTTTTAAATTCCAAGGTGGGAATTCTGGATTTAAACTCTCCTTGGCATGGATCAGTCCAAAGTCCTCACGTTATGAGAAGAGGACCAAAGTTGTGGACATCAAATTCAGGTAGAGATTTTTGCAGCTGTGCTTAGCCATGCTTTAGCCATGTARTCATTAGCATGGTAGATGTGTTAATAGAGTGACCACAACCAGTTTCTGGAGGTGTTTTATTTCTCTTGTAGATCTGCAAATGAATGGTTCTCGCCAAGAATCCGTCCCGGTGCTCTCGGTGAGAGCTGGCAGTGAGGCAGCACAGCCCAGCTTTATTTACACCTGGCTCCAGAACAAGCAAGAACAGGTAGAGTAAAAGTCGCAGTGCGGATGGGTTAGAGCCAGTGCAGCTTAGGTGTTCTTTCTTCTTGAAAGAACTTTGATTCTGTTGAATTAATACTTCCTTCTCCAATTAGCTTGCGTAACTTAGGAACMACCCACCAGACGCACACTCTTTCTCCGGTTTCTTGATCTGCTTCTTGTGATATGATGTTAGAGTTGAGGAGAGGCAATTATGCATATACTCTAAGTTAAATAAAGGCAACATTTTTAATTGTCTGTTTTGCTTCTTTCCAGATAAAAAACTTCTTATCAAAACGAGTACTGATAATGTATTTCTTCAGCAAGGTAATTCTGGTCTTAGGCTTTGTGGCTGTATGTGGCCCATGACTGCGTGAGCCTATRTGGTTTCTGCTGTGACATTGTATACCTTTTTATATGTAGTAGTAACAGTTCTGAAACCTCTGCCTTATTCTAAGGTTTTACAGCATTTCCCTCAGACTCCAAAACTTTATACTTAGTGTGAGTTTCAGTGAGCAGCAGTAGTATCCCATAGATTCATTAAGAAGTGATTCTAGGATCATRTCCTAGAAAAACATAGCTAAGAACTTCAATTCAATTGTCTTCCTATGCTGTTTATTAGATGAAGTGGACTTTTAAGTACAATTAGAAATCAGTTTTTGTCATCTACTGAGAGGAATTCTTTGTGGTTTTCCTCCATGGGTGTAGTAGCAGACAGGATATTGGGAATTTCTCCTTATGAGATATTTATACTAATGTTACTATTACCTTTCAGGTGAACTTGAACTCTTAAACTTGCTTAATATTTACACAGAGAAAAAAAACGGAGTAGTTCTCTTACAATAGAGTGCTAGCTCAGTTAACAGAAATTTTCCCTCCTACCGTAGTGTTTTATTTGTTGTTGTTGTTTTTGTTTTTTTGGTAGATTTAAATGTTTTCTGCAAGTGAGGATCATGTTTTTACATATAGGTCTTTTCTGTGCATGTAAGAATGATTTGTACTTAGATGTGTAGCCGTGTTTTCCARTCAATTGTAGACTGGATGTTGAGTAAAGCAGCAAGATGATGAAACCAGCCTGGGGAAATTACCTAGTCTGTGTAGTCCTTAGAGAGTAATTAGCTAAACGATACACACTCAATTTGGGAAATCCCAGTTATAGCTTTGCAGTCCATTCCTGTTCAGAGGGAATTTTTGTTTCTTGAAAGACTAGAACTTTCTGTGTATTTTTCAAGATCTACCATCCTTGCTGGCCTTTTCTAAGGGGAGAGATGTGATCTTGTTTTATGTGTGTTGCTTTSAAACCTGTAATTCTGGTGCTGTTTAAACCTGAGTGCATTCCAAGTTCTTTGGTTTCTTCTCAGCATCCAGAAGCCTCTATCCAAGCTGTTTTCTCCGATGCCCAAATGCACATCTGGGCGTTAGAAGGTGAGAAGTTTCTGTTCTTGTGTGTTCTGCTTTTACTTCTTGGACTACAGTAACTAAAAGAATTCGGTTACAGACTTGGTGCCCTGAATCTGCTTTGATGCAAAGATATGACTGTAGCTCAGATACACGAATAAAGATCAAAGTCATTTGATTGCCTTGAGATTCTATGCAAAATCTTTTTAATTTGTGTACAATAGAGATTAGGCTACTTGATTTGAAGATTCTTGTATTTATTTGTTTCCTTTGGCTTATCACATGAGTCCATGTATCACTTTTATAGCGTTTTCAGTAAGAAATTTATGATCTTTTACAAAACTTTTTTTTCTGAGTGAAGGTTCTAAAGCCTTTTCCTGCGAATAATAGTTCAGAAAAAAAATGGTAATTTGCTTGGGATTTCAAAATAAAGAGAACCAGCTATATGATACAACGGTGTCAGAGATTATGGGTGTCAACATGCAGATAATTTTAATGGTTCTTGMATTTTAAAAAGAAAACACAAAAGCACTTGAGTAGTAAGTTACTACCACAGCAGTGATAATATGGGGTTGTACTACAGAATTTGGACTTCTTGTTTTTATGTTTTTTGTTTTAAGCTCACGAAGTGAACTTAATTGGAAAGAGGAGGCCTTTTAGCTTTTATTTCACATATTATCAACCTCAAGCTATCGTACATGTTTCAAACCAGGGACTTAATTTACTTGTGAAGCAAGCCAAAGCTGAGGTAACTCATGTGGCTGCAGTAAATCCTGAGGAATTCCACCACACTAGTGAAATCTTCAAGTTAAAATAGGGTCTGTCCAATTTTACAAAGCTTAGGAAGTTAAGAAATAAGTAGAAGAATTCAGTAATTATAGCAACCGTGTATTTTATTTTTTATATTCTAGGTCTGTCTCGTTTGGTAGCCGCCTCATTTACTGAAGACCAATTTGGAGTTGTCCAAACTACACTGCCAGCTATTCTGAACACTTTACTAACTCTTCAGGAGGTAAAAAACATTTATTTTTCCTTACTGAAAAACAAGCTTAGGGAGGAGAAGTCATGTTGATTTTATTTTTTGGCATTTGTTGACCAATTGCAAGATTGAAGTTCTCACCACTGTGAATTGTTTCTGATCTTTAGTTAACCTAAACTACAGATCAACTAATTAACAGATTAAGTAGTGGTAATTAGCTASTTACCCCTTTTTTTTATCATGAAACAGCTGAATAAATTCCTTGCTTTTRTCTGTGAAGGGGAAAAAGGTTCTTAATGGAATGTTTCATTCCAAAAATAAATGGTACTAAGTGCTCCATTAAAAACCTTTTTTAGGGCATATTGCTTAAAATATAGTATTGTAATTGCTTAGTTAGGACTTGAGTTGGCTCTGTGTGTGCAACATGAAACGCTTAGAGACGCTGCAGATCCCAGCAGATAGGTGCAGGATCGGTGCAGTGGTTCTCTCCTACTACTATGGTGTTACACGTTTTCAAACATCAATAATTTGAGCATTTAAAATAAACATTGTTTCCAAGACTTATTCATGTCCTATTGATAGAATCATTTTATACTGCCTTAATGGAGATTCTTGGAAAGAATTTTGAGGTTATTAAAATTCTTCAGTGCAAGTCATCTATTTCAAGAACAGGCACCAGGAAATAAAAGTAAATATTTCTAAAAGGTTAAATTTGTTCTTCTATTGCAGTGTGTTCTGGTTAGCATTTAAGACTCGTTAACATAGAATCTTATTTCACAGAACTTGGTTCTCTCTTCATGTTGGTGGCCAGAACATACAAGGTTAAATTCTGTCCGCAATACCCTTGTGTATACCTTGGTGGAATTTCTGAACTTGTGGTTTCTTTTTTGCTTTATTTGACATAAACATGTTTTATTATGAAGTAATTGAAATGAGCAGAAGAAACCTCTCATTTATGTTTTTCTCTATTAGGTTGTAGACAGACATTTCAAACTGCCTCATGTTTCTAGCAAACCTCCCAGGATTTCGGGAAGTTTGGTGGACACATCCTACAAAACCTTACGATTTGCACTGAGAGCATCTCTGAAAACAGCGCTGTACCGGATAACTACTGTCTTTGGAGAACACTTGAAGTAAGGTCTTTYTTGTAATTGCTCTCTTGCTAAACTTACTTTAAATATTTCTATAGGACCTATGGAAAGGGTCTGCCCAACTCTTTCTTTGGGGCTGAATTGCCATTCAGTTTGCAGTGCTAGATACTTTGTAGATTATTTTTTAATGAAGAATTTTGTAACTTGAGAAAAATCATTTTGACAAGGTAAACAATTGCTTGAGTGTGTTAAATAGTCTGCATTTCTAGGGACAAATGTCTTTTAATAGTAGAAGCTGTTGCACAATTTTAGATGCTGAGAAATGATGAGAAGTGAAAATGAGGATTAAAATTAATTCTTAATAATTCTCTTGGTCTTGGAATTTTCATGAAGCTGGGTTTTCTAAAATTCAGCATCAATGTAACTTGGTTTCTGTGTGTGCCTGGTTGTGACATGAGGCTTTTTTTTTTGGTTTATATATTACATTTAATCTAAATTCTTTTGTGTTTGTTTTTAGTGCAGTACAAGTGTCTACAGAACATAAGAAAAGACTACAGCAATTCTTGGAATACAAAGAATAATTTAGATTTTGATACAGCTACAGCTTGTGTTCAGCACTATTGGTAAGAAGAAAATGGAACTAATGGGTCTTTCTATCTTGGCTGTGTGGAAAGGCTTGTGGAAGTCACAAGTCACAACAAAACCCAGAACTGTACAGAAACTCTTCTGTTTTTTGGATTAGTTTTTTATAATAAATTTTTTTAATTCATTTTGCCTTTTTAAATATTGCTTAGAAATAAAGTCAGTTCTTGTTGTATGCAAGATTGCTCTTGACATTTTCCATGATTGGAGTTCCCCTTCCCCACTTGAAACCTTCTTTTTTTTTCACTTTGTTCTTCGTCTACCATTTCCTGTTAAAGGTGTCAGTAGAGATTTGCATAAATACTTAGTGTGCCCAAGTGTTTCATAAATCCAGCTCATGACACTTTTCGTGCAGATGTCCTTTCCATGCAGTATGTCCTTTAAAAGCAGGAAGCAGATGTCCCTGGAAATCACACATGCTACTCTTCTGTAAGATGAAAATGAATCTGCAGAGTAAGATTTGGGTTCGGGAGGGCTTTGTGAAGACACAACTAGTGACAGTGTTTTATGCAGCTGCTCTTGAATCCTGTCTGCTTGGGTTTTATCTGTAAGGCGACCTTTGAAACTAAGTTCTGATCTACACTGAAACCTGCAGGAAGCA
This sequence comes from Nothoprocta perdicaria, assembly GCF_003342845.1. Lineage (NCBI taxonomy): Eukaryota > Metazoa > Chordata > Aves > Tinamiformes > Tinamidae > Nothoprocta > Nothoprocta perdicaria. The sequence continues at coordinate 18,092,732 of NW_020454092.1, read as the reverse complement.
TTATAGTATTTAGGAAATCTCTTCCGAGTATGATCTTGTGAATGAACTCTGAGAAGTTTGGATCAGCAGCCTTCTGTTAAGGTAGATGAGGAAAATGCTGGTTTGTAATAACGTATGTTATTTTGATGAAAAAGTGACCTTTTTAAGTGCTCTAAGCTCTTCACTTGGAATCTTCCCGTCCAAATTGTTTTAGAATGTGCTCTACCTCTATTTTGTAACCTTGCTCTAGTTATTGTCATAGCTACAGTAGAAAACACGTGAGTAATGTGAAATGTGGAATTACAACTTCTGTACCTTGCATGTAACTTTATCAAGATAAAAGTAAGTTAAACAGTCTTAGAACTGAATTTATTGTAATGAGGGGAAAGCCAGCCTGGATCGTTTTCTTTCCATTTTTACTTAGAGCTGTTCATCTGTGTTTTTCTGGAGTACCTAAGATCTGAAGATGGCTGTGGTGTCAGTTATGCTGGTGTGATGACTTGATCAGCTGATGTGGTTTGTAATAATTTCATAGTGGCCCTTGATGCTTTAGGAAAAGAGAGAGGAGAGAAGAGAGGAAAAACAAACAAACTGCTTGTTGCTTTTGTGCCTCAGAACTGAGGCACTTAGTTTGCTTGAAATTCAAGTACTGCACATGTTAGCTCTGATATCCAGACTGAGCTATACTATTCCCTTTAGATCGAGTTAACATACAGCAAACACTCTAAGGTAACGGGCAGCCTTTTATTATGTTTAAAGGTTAAACCCAAAGTCTTTTAAAATTTCCCCAGGCTTAACTTTTACCACAGACTTGACTATTACGTTCAAATCTCTTGCGTGTTGGGCTTATTAAATAATTTCATTTGCTCGTGATCACATTTGCAGTGTGCACCTGGAGTTAAAATGGTGCTTTAGCTAGTACCTCAGGTATAACCAAAATACTTTGGGTGAAAGTTTTAAATACACTTTTTCATGCATTTAAACAGGTGCAGAATGTTTTTTTTATTGCCGTGGCATTTTGCACAATATTCCCACAACTGTAAGCTGCGAGTTGTAATTAACAGTGTTATGGCTGTCAGCAGGAGGCTTAAAATGCAGACTTCTTTTTGACACCAAAGTGCTTGAGGTCTGTCCCCATGTTGCAGTGGGGATTTGCACACATCTGCGTATGTGCATGTGATTCATGGCTTTCTCAGTGTATGACAGAAGAGCTTTCAAAAGCTGATTGCTTTGTGGTTTCACTAAAAGCTACAATTTTTAAAAAGCTGTAGCCTTCTCTGTCCCCCTTCTGCTACGCTTTTACTTAAAACCCAGAAGTGCATCTTTTACAATCTCCTATGAATACAAGGGAACAGAAATTTAAAGTGTTTGTTGGGTGCCCTCTAGATGCAGTAACTCATTTTCATGATTCAAACAGAAGTAGGGATAATATTGTAATTTGGCTTTCAGCAAAATTATACTCCTCTGTGGCAAGCAAAGGAAGTGTACTGGCATTTTAACTCCTCTTCCATACTTCTGCCTTAACATGACAATAATTTCTATGAAACTTCTGCAAGGTACAAAAGATTCTCTAGTTCATCTTTGCATTCTGAGTAATGAGGAAAGAAAGTATTTCAATTAAAAAAAATTAAAAAGTACAACTTCAGTTGAATAGGGTCCCTCAAGCCTGGTAATATTTCTAATCTGTTTAATCAGCCTCTCTAAACAAAGCTGCACCCTCTTGCTACGTTGCCYGCTGGATTGCACAAGCGACTGCGAGTCTGGTAACCCTGAGAACTCCCTGTCTCTCCCTGCAGGTTAATTCTAACCAAGAATATCTGAAATYATTTCCAGCGCGGCTACAGGAAGGTAGGCAGTTGAGAACTCCAATCTGTTTTTCCCTTAAAGTTTTGCAATGAAATGGAGGGTTTTAGTTCTCAAGCATTCTTTTTTATAAAAGACATCTCTCCTGCTTTGTTTTTCTGAGACATAAGTGCCAAGTCAGGCTGTGGGCAGGCAAACAGGGTATCCTGCCCCAGTCCTGGCACTGTTGTGGCTGGGGGAGCGGGGCAGGATTTGTTCCCTGACTCTGAGCACCCTGCCCCTTTGGAGAATTGTCTGTGACAGCTGTTGCTTGGAGCTTGAGTGCACTTCTGAGATGAAGTGACCTTTTTTTTTCTCTGAATAGACTTTATTCTGCGTGTACTTAGCTGTGTGTCCATAAGGCCTCTACCTTTCCAGGGGTTTTGCAAGATGAGTGTCCTCGTGCCTCCTGAGATGTGTGCATGGCTCTAGGTCAGTGAGCACCCCTGTCATACGTGCCATACATGCACTGCAGCTAGGGGACTCTCAGCCTCTTGCTGATGAATTTGCTGATACTTTTTTGGATGCAGACAAATTCTGCAGTCAGAGAGTTGTGTGCTCAGCAACCCTTCCTGCAGCTGCCCCAGGTGGCTGCACGCAGAGTCCAGTGCTCTGCSCAGAACCTGACGCTTATGTTGGGGGCAATCTTGGTGCTAGATTCCTCTACTCAGCAAGGGTGATGCTCTCATTGCAAATCTACTTGTCAATGCAAATCATCCTCACTCAGGTGAGGAGAGGTGGCAGCTTGCAGAGCTGGTTCCTCACTGTGGGGCTGAATGCTGGTGGCACTGCTGCCACCGCAAACTTTCTATGAAGTTCAAATAAAAGGGTGGTCTGGGTCTAATCACCTCAGAAGTGCACATGTGCARCTCTCCTGCAGCCTGATACTTGATCATGAGTCCTGTGCCAGTGTATTTGCTGCGGGCATATGGGGAATGGGCTTGTGTCCTAGGGGGGCATTCCCACATCAGAACGTGGCCTCCCCTCGCTGCAGCCGCAGACCTGCGGTGTGGATTTGCATCTGGCACATGGGTTTTGGACAGACACGTAGTATAAACAAGCTGTGCGGCGTGCTTGTGTCTGTGAAAACCAGCTGGGAGAGAAAGAGCAAAACCTCCACTGTACTCTGATTTCAGAAGACAAAAAATGAATTAAAGATGATCTTACCTTGCAAAAACCTCAGGACGACAGTGGAACTAGTGAGACAGGAGCTGGATGAACGTGGTGCATCTGAAGCCTACCGTGAAATCAAAAACATGATTTCAAGGGGTAACAGTTCCCTGGGTGGCCTTCTGGATACACTAGCTGATTCTTCTAATGGATGTTGATGGGGTGAATTTTTTTTTTCTTTTTTCTTTTTCCTTTAAAATGTAACCCTGACTTCCAGAATGAGGGGATATTTCAGGAAAGAAACAATAACAACAAAAAAAAAAAGGCAGTGGGCTGCACAGCCTGTGTGTGTGTTTCCATAGTGTCTGGATAGTGAGGTTCTCTTTCCCCCAAGAAGAGCGGACTTGGCCTTTTGTCTGTTAACTGACTGAACTTGAAAACCTCTCCTAGGGCKCTAGTACTGGGGCTGCCTGGTGTGTTTAACTGCATCTTTTCTGACAAGGTACAGAGAGAGCCTTGAGGTGAGTTTTGAAAGAACAGGGAGCTGGATTCTGCAGCCTTCTGCAAGCTTGAAGATTGTTTTATGCTACGTGTGAGGATCGTTCTGGACTCTCACTCACTAAGGTCCTGTTCTGGGCTTGATTCGCTCAAAGGTAGCGAGTTCCAGAGCAAGAGAGGATGGGAGCTGAGTGTCCCTGCAAGCTTTAAAGAGCAGAGGCAGCTCTGTGAGCTCTTGGGTTCCCTGCTGGTTTGCCAGCAGAGGTCACTGCTCGAAGCGGATTCGGGGAGCGCAGGGGCTGCTGCCCTCTCTGATGCTGAAGGTTTAACTGAAGGAGGTACCCGCAGCAGGCAGGGCTGGGAGAGGCTGCATCAGCACCASCAGATCGTCCCAGGAAGGGCAGGACGAGCCCTGCAGCTGGACGCTGCTGGCAGGAGTGGCACATCCCAAGTATCCTTGGGTTTCTGGATGCTCCTCATGCACCATGGCTATTTGCAAGGCTCATTTTCCTCACCCTATTTGGGACATGAAGAGTTGAATTTAGCTGAGGGAACTCAAACTGTGCCCTAATACATACAGTGATGGGAAGTGCTACATGACCTGCWGCAAGAGGAGGAAGGAAAAATAAAGGCCCAGGCTTTCTTAGGTCTAGGTTTAGCACCCAAGCTGAACGATTGCTTTTAGCTCCCGAGCCTCTGTTATTAAGTGGGGCTTAGCCTACCCCCACCTCCCCCACCTCAGCAGCACCTACTTAAGGAAGCAACTGGCTTCTGTCTGCAAATTACTAGGCTTCTGTAGTGATAAACACTATGGAAATGCCCTGGAGAAAGTGAATAATTCAGTATTCTGTTCCTGGTTTGGCTGGGGTGAACTAAATACGTTCACTGTGTGGTCCAGACACTATGCCAATGAAGGGGAAGCAGAAGAGCGACTAGCTGCTCATAGAGCAATTGCCATCTTCAGTGCATTGGATATATGGATCCCCAGGCAAAATGACTGTGGGGCCATGTAATAAAGTGAGTGTTACAACTCATTTATACTGGGTGTGAAGTGAGGTTGCAGCAGCAGTTCTAGTTCTGACATGTCCTGTGCGCCGAGGATTGGATTTTAAATGCAGGATGTTCCTCCCAACTTGTGCTGGCCTGTTTTTTTGTTTGTTTTAGGGCTTATGTTTATTTTACTGCCTGTGTCCTGTATGCACAGTGTAAGAGATTACTCTATTTATGGACTCATACAAATAAGCAATGGAGGAGTGTTTGAGGAGCCGACTGCAGGTGTAAAAYGCAGCCTCCTGAGCAGAGGCTGGTGGAGACCTTCTATAGAGCTCCTCCTGGGAGTCCTCTAGAATAAACTGCCAAATAACTGGGCAMCGAGGAAGGAGAGAAATATGTGCAGTTTTTAGAGATAATGGTGATTTCCTGCAGCCTCTATACAGAGGTAGATTAAACATTACTGTCACATTTCCCCCAAATATGCTAGCTATTGAAGAGGGACTTGTTTTTAGAAGATAAGTTACACTGATCTGAGGAACTTCTAACTACAAGCAATATAAACAAATCTCTTAAGTTATGAGGGAACAGCTGAGTACGTCCCTAGATAACRTGTGGTCAGTTTGACCCTGCTGTCTTAATTTAGGAGGTCATTTTAAAACCACTATAAAGGAGGGCTTTGTGCTGCCTTTAAGGGATATGGGCAATCTCTAAGAAATAGGCGGGTTTACAGAGACAAAACCTCTGGCTGAGTTTTTGTTGTTTCGTTTTTACTATCTGTGTTGCAGTAAATTAAAACAAAAACAAGTCGGGACTTGGCATGCTGTTGTAAATAAACTGCTGTGTGTGAATCGACAGCTCGTTTGCGGCCAGGTTATTTATGATGAAGCTTTTTTCACTTTTCCCACCACAGAGGTTGTTTTGCTCTATATGAGCAGAGTGCCTATGGTAACACCTCCCACCTCAGTCTATACTGAAGCAGTTACACAAAGGCCTCACAATTTTAGCTGTTTCCCTTTAAAAGAAAACAAATCAAGCAAAAGTTTGTTTTTGTTCAGTGCATGAACTGGAGACGAATGCTTCAACTCTGCTTGTTTGCTCTGCACAACTTACCTTCCGTGTATCCGTTCTGCCTCGTTCCTCTGCTTCCTCAGAACTACTCAGGGAAAGGGAGTTCTCAGCTTCTTAAAGAGTTTCTCCAAGATCCAGTTTGTGACAAGCACTGTTGAGGCCAGTTACAACTGTCTGGTCCTGTGAAGGTAAGGAACACGCTTTAAAGACTGGATTTGGTTAATTCATGCCCTTTCCACTTAATATCTTGCCCCTCCTTATTTCCCTTGCTTTTTACAGATGATCTCTCGTTGTTATCCTGTGTACTCAGCTCCCAGGCAGCAGCAGCTCAACCCAAGGCAGCTATTACTCTGTTTTTGCAACAGTCATCGCAGGGATTCACACTCTGCAGTGCAGAGATGCTGCAATAGCACCTGYACACCCCGAGGAAACCCACAGCAAGCCAATGACCTGATCTTAGGTGATGAGGTACCAAAACTGTGTAAACATGGGTGTTCTCCTCACTGCCCCATGCGAGTTTTGAGTTGGGTCTCATGCACGGCTCCTGTGAGGTAGGATTTCACCCCAGTCTGAGTTAGCATTTAGGCTACTATCCTTTTCTTCCTTCTTCAAGCACTTAATAGTAATTAATGGGCAGGTGGGCAAGTGTGTAGTCATTTACCATCTATGCCCTGTCCACTTGACCTAGAGAAAGGATATTCAGGCAAACAGTTGTGTTCTCTTGGATGGTACTTATCCCAAATTGTTATCTCTTGTTATCTCATCTTCTATAACTGACTCAGAGTGAAACAACTCCCATGGACTTGCTTTAGGGGCTGAGAATGTCCTATCTRCCTTAACCTTAGCCTGCCTTAACCAGCAGGTCTGCTGCCAGTGATCTTCGTTAACAGGGAGATGAGCCAGTCCTGTGACCACTGCCTTCATCATCTAGGAATGTCAAACAACAAGGCAAATAAGGAGAATTCTCCTCACTACCCTCCAAACCCCTACTTTGCTGTCAGTGGGGAGAGAGGTTAATGACTGATTTTCACATGAGGAACAAGGAGGGGAGACAGCYGTCCAGCTCACGGATGCAGTGACAACGTTGGGCAAAACAGTATTTACTGCACCAGTCGKGTGTTCAGCAAAGTCATGGTGACCCAGTGCATAAAACAGTCTTAGCAGCAACGATTGCACTTGCTTGGCCTTTGTTCCAGAGCTGAAACGTGATGTCTTCTCATTCAGCAGGGAGGCAAAGAGAACTGCTTAACTCTTTCAACAGGCGGTTGTCTGTCCCAGCCAGGCCTGCAGCCAAGTTGTTGCTTGGAAGAGCTCTGGGTGTCAAGTGTCTGTTGRGCACAGGCAGGTCCAAAAGAGGATGTCCAGACCTGCCATGTGCCTTGCTCGAAAGCTGAGGAAATCACGGTGTGAGAGAAGGTTTCAGTTCCTTGGACCTAGTTTCCTCACAGAGTCGAAACTAGGTCCTAGAGTCCTAGGAAAGTCTAGGAGCTTTGCTAGAGTTGAAGGAAATTGCGTACCTGCAGCTGGAGGTATTTTGAGTTCTCCTTGTGCTATCTGTCAAGGAGACATTTACCTTGCTGGGAAGTCCTTGCCCAAGCTCTACATGCTGCTGAAGTAAAGATCTGATTGCAGGTGCTTCGTAAGAGGAAGGAGCAGTAGGAGAAATGCTGGTGCTATGCAGTATGAGCTGAGCAGTGGTGCCAGCCCCAGCAGGACTGGACCCAAACTGCTGGCAGTGCAGCGTGTGCTTGCGTGGCTGGGGCTGCATCCCCGCTCACGTGCGCCAAGGAGGTTGTMGTGATCAAGGGATTCAACCATGAAAGCAAACCCCTCTGGGAGCTTATAAAATGTATCTGGTGTTGCTTGTTTTCTAGGAAAAATGCTTCACTTCAGATTCTCATTGGGACTGGTATGATGCCCCTGAAACCAGAGCAGCTGCAAAACGTGCTCAGGCTCTGGCTGTGTGTTTCAGACCCACCTCGGTCCCTCCTTTGCTGGGACATCTCCCTGGTTACGCTGCCTTCTCTGGCAGTATTTCCCAGCAAGTTTTACTGCCTCTCCCCACGTCACTGAGGTTAGACCGTTACTGCAGTGTCTGTGTGCTTTAAATTACTGTCATTTCTGGCAGCGCTGCCAGGTGCTGCTGGCGATTCTGAAGGCGAGAGGATCACAGCAGTGGCCCAAAGAAGTTGTGTCCTCGTGTCCTRGCCCTGGCTTTGCCTCGTGCTAAGGCTCTCAGGCTTGTCCCTTAGCTCTGAGGGGAACAGAAACGGTTTCCCCGTGTCTTGTTTTACACTTGTGCAAAGTGGGGGTGAATCCGCTCTGAGGCTAGCCCTGAGGTGGCACCTGTGCCCCGCGGCACCGGGACACAGACCCGTCCCCACTGCAGAGCTGCGCCTCTCGGCTCGGCCTGGGGGAGATCCTGGCTCCTAGACCCGGCTCCTAGACTCGGTTCCATCCGGGCCGGCCGGGAGAGCCCGCGCCGGGCACCTGTGCGCGGGGCCGGGCCGTGGCGCCCGCCGCAGAGCCGCTGCCGGAGCCCCGCGGGGCGGCCCG
>NW_020454092.1:18059175-18084187 GCF_003342845.1 Nothoprocta perdicaria | reverse complement strand
CGCTCGGCCCCGCCGCCGCCGAGCCGCCCGCCATGGCCGTGCCGCGGCTCGACTTCGTGCCCAAGCGGCCGAGCGTCTTCGAGAGGATCCCCGCGCTGCCCGAGCCGCGAGGCGCCAGGGGCTCCAAGGAGCACTGCCAGCCGCACAGGCACCAGAGCCTGAAGGGTGAGTCTGAGAACGCACGGACCGCACACCAGCACCCCCAAACAAAATTGTGATTTCTCTTAATTTTTTTTTTYCCCCCTCTTTCTGGTCTCCAGGATAGCCTCTAATTTATTTAATGCTCCTGACTTTATACATATACACACATATATGCATATATTTAATATATATATGCACATATAATATATATACGCACATATATGTTGTATTTTTACGCGGTGCTGCGGCTCCCCGCAGCTCCCCGCCGGGCGTTTGCGGTGCCCGGTGCCGGTGCCCGGTGTCGGTGCCCGGTGCCGGTGCCCGGTGCTCGCGCCGCGGTTGCCTGGAGTTGGAGTTTGTGTTTCAGGGAGGCGCCGGCGCGAGCGGCCGATCCCCGGGCTCGGGATTCCTTGTGCCCAGAACCCATGGCATAAGGTCAAATCCGGCTGGTTAACAAATGCCAGGTTTTTGTCTGTTTGCTGATGGTGAATTTACACTAGGAATTGCCCACTGAGATCTGTTASCTTTTTGAGCTGGAACTTTGTGATGAAAACTTGGATTTAAGGGAATCCCTGCAAGCAATGGATGGGTTCAGAGGGGATTCGGGAATTCCTTTACGCTACGAAGCCGCTTGCATGGACACATTCATGTAGGTTATTAATGTTAAATCAGTGTCTTCTCTAAGGTGTGGTAGCTGACTCCTTTTTTTCCCCTCAGTCCTTCCCCAGTTTCCATTTAAAAAATGTATGTTCCCACTGGGAGTTTTCAGGTGAATTTCCTTCTTTCCCTCCCTTTGAAAACTGGAGCAGACTGTGTGTCCTTAGAGGAGCAACGCTCTCCTTTGTGAGCCCGTTACCCAGGGCCGTGGGACCCGTCCTGCCCTCGCGTTTCCTTAGCAAACACCTCCACGGGGCTAGGTCCCACCTACAGAATTGGTACCACTCATCACCACTCAGTACAGAGCGGAGCAGCAGGTTATAAATTAGCTTTTTTCCTTTCTTTTTCTGCCTTTCCCCCCCCCACCCCCGTTTGTTATTGCTGCATTTCTCTGCTCCTGATTATTTTTTTTCCTCCTATTTGGACAGAGCTCTGTTACACAGAGTCCGATGGTTTTGGAAGGGGGAATCATGAAGGAATATGAGGGGATGACTAAAAGGTCTCGTACCGCAGACACTGGTGGGATGTGCGAATCCCTCGTGGCCCCGGGAGTTACGTTGTGCCRCTTAACTCGTGTTTGAACCAAGTTAAAAACAAACCCCTGTGTTGCCCTACGCAAGCTGGCTGGTGAAGCACTGCTGGGATTGCTATTTATTTGGGGTTTCTTGTGGCAGACACTTGTGACTGACTGATTTTCCCTTTTTGGTKAAAAAAAGCTGGTGAAAAAGCCTCTATTTTAAACGTTGTTGCTGTTTTTTTTTTAGTGTTTTATATATTTTCTATTGAGCATGTTGCCTCATGGTTGCTTCAGTGTTTGGGTGGCTCGACTCCTGGCAGTAAGGAGTTACCTCCTGTCAGAATTAGGCTCAAATACTGAGTCTGGCGTTTTGATGGATAACGTCGGATTTTCCAAAGGTGGCAGTCCTACTTTTTTTTTTTTTTTCTAAAGATATTTGCAGGAGAAGTTTAAGGAAAACGAAACGTTGAGCTAGGTTCTGATTCATATTCCAGCCCGCGGCGTGTCAGGAAGCGTCCGGGCGGCTGCTGGGGCATTTTGGAGCCCGGCACCCTCTGCCTTAGAGTCGAGTGCGTCACAGCCCCTTCCGTGGGGACAGCAAAAGCCACTAGTGCCTCTTGGAGAAGGGAGCGGGYGGGATCTCGAGGAGATAGAGGAAAGGGCCAGGGATAGCAGCTGGATGTGGGTGGGATATAACGGGACAGGCTAAGAAGTGGGAATGGGGAGCACACRGATTGACCCGGTGAAAGGTTTCAAGAAGGCAGCTGATGACAGCCCGACTTCAGATATCACACAGGGCGCCGAGGAGCTCGTAGCCCGTGATTCCCGCTGCAGCCTGGCTTAGATTATGGAACTGCCTCCTGCTTTTGCTTTATCCACCGTTAAAAGCTGTGAGGAGGGAAGGGAAAAGACCCTCTTCACCAAGAGCAAAACCAATTTTTTACAGTTACCTGTAAAAAAAAAGATTCTTTCTAAACACATCTCTAATTTTTGTTGCTGTTTTTTCAAAGAAGGATAAATCAAAATGATACGTTGCCCTATTAATAATAAGGCAGCTTTGAAGCAATSCCAGCGGGGGTCCGAAAGCCTCCTGCTGCCGCTGCGGTGTCTCTGCAGCGCGAGCTGCCGCCTCACGGCGTTCGAGGCACGATCCTGCAATTGCTGCCATGCCTGAGCAAGTCTTTTTACCCAAAGAATCAAAAAAAAACCCMAAAAAAACCAAAAAAACCCTTAAAGGGTAGTGGTGAGGATTATTTCTGGGAATCAGAGCGTTCGGRTGTGAGGTTGCAGGATGGGGCTGCTGTTTGTTTACCAAAATATGGGTATTTTGGAATAGTGCTTTCTATCATGTTCTGTTTGGGAGTTTTTTGTTTTAAACACCCTGTTTCCCCCAGCCTCCCCGTTCTGGCGTGATTGGCTCTTGTTGATCATTGATTTCCCTGAAGGAGGAGTATTTGCACTCAAGCACTGCTGCTTCGAGCCACTGGTCCAGCAGGCCCAGAATAATTTTACCAAAAATTATGAGGCATATTTTATAAAGCTTCCCGGGATTATTTTATTTATTTATCTATGTTTTGTCTTGTTTCATTGAATTTTATACTAGGTTTGAAAGCAACAGAGGACAAATAAATAGTCAGCCATAAAGAAACTTTTGGGTCTTGGGAAAGCAAGCTCTAGTGACAAAAGAGTAATCTATAAACATGTCAGATCTCTCCTGCCTCTTTTTTTTTTTGAAATTTATTTCTTTTAATGACATTGATTATGGTCGTTACCAGGAAACGCTGCTCGTTTTCATTCTTTTCCAGCCTCGCTCAGTGTATCTAATCCATGACTCAGTAGAAATGACGAGATTTGTCCTGCTGGTTGTGCCACTTGGAAGTGGTCCAAGGGCCCAGACTGAGCAGCAACCACTTCAGCTATTAACCTGCGCTGGGCAAAACAATAAGCTGTTCGGGTTGCAGTTTCCTTGTTGAGGGTATTTATTATTCACACAAGGAGGAAGTWTTTTTTTTTTCTTTCTTTTAATTAGAGCTGCCTTTGGCAATGCTAGCGCTACCRAGTAGTAGAAACGTATTCATTTTGTTTCGCTGCTCAGAAGGAGGTTTAAATCTTTAGTTTCAACCGTGTTGTGGCTGTTTCGTTGGGCAGAAGGACAGAGCTTGGCCTAAATGACAGCTCGTGGTGCTGGGATCTAAAGCACGAGCGTGTGGCTTTGTTGCATGRCTTATTAGATATATGGGCTGGTCTAGAGCCCGATCCTGCTGTTTTCTTCCGTGCACCTTGTCTGTATTTACCAGGGTTATCCCGCTGAAGCAAACGGGACTGTGCGGTGCCCGAGCGCTGCCTGTGCTGATAAGGGCACAGGGCACGAGGCTGCCCGGGTGCTTATCTCGGAACCTCCTCCGTTTCCATACGGAGCTGCGGTAACGCGTGTTTCCCACTGCACCTCGCACAGGCTTCTTCGTTGCTTTCACAGCAATGTGCATTTGAACTCGTCTCTGCAAACAGGATTTTGAAGGTTTCGTTGAACTGATAATTACATCTATGTTTATTGCATGGACTGTTTTTTTTTTATGATCTGCAGGCTTTCTTTTTAGGGGGAAGGAGAAAGGGAAGGAAACTGCAGATTGGAGAATATGCTCATGAAATCTTCAGGGTAAACTGTGACTGTCTCTTCCTCCCTTCAATTAGCTAAAGTGCTCACCCATTTTCAACGGGAAAACAACTTCCAGTTACTTTCTGTTGAAGGAAGTTCTAGTGATTCATGTTGCAGAGTCAGAGTCACTGAAATTAAGATTCCCCTTTCATGCCTTCCCTCAGAAAGGGGATTAATTCTATCAGAGCATCTGTTTGTTTGTTTTCTGCATTTCTGGTAGAGAACATTTGGCTAATACAAACCAGAAGAACTTGCAATCAATCTGTTTATATAAAGGCATTCAGTACTTGCAGTGTGAAAGCACAAAAGATCCTGCTTCAGGACAAAAAAACAAAAGCTGTTGGGAAGAGGAAGATAATAGGTATTATATCTGCCTTATTATTGTGTGGAATTGTCCAGAATAGGAAATAATGTTAGATTACAGGAAACAGATCTGATGAGAAAGAGATTTTGTAACATCTTGAATTTTGCTGGAAGGAATAGAAGTCAATAAGAAATTACTTGCTCTGACCTTAAAGTGTTATATTAAWATGGAGTGAAGACGGATTATCATGTACTCTCCTAAGTAGGATGAGAAGAATTTTGAATTCTCTTTTTTTCACGGTAAGAAAATGACAAATTAGAACCTAAATCTTGCAGGTTACCGTGGTTCTGTGGGTAGGCTCGTTGGCTATGAGYACTTGGCATGCGGCATTTTCTAAACTGTCTGCTTAAAGAGCTCTAAATGCTTGTTCCTGTGCTAGAGTTCAACCCTGTAAACACATRAACTGCTAAAGCCTGCGCGAAAGGGGTTTTAGTGGCTGTGAGATTATWTTCCAAACGCGCCGGGCAATTAGTAAAAGGACGAGAAGCAAGTGCCTGTGTTCTGGGAGATTAGTACTCAATTATTGCTGCAAAACGTTCGRTTTTGCTCTCGGGGAGCAAAGATGTTGGCTATGTTGATTAGCAGGGACAAATTTTCACTCTAAATTGTTAAAATCAACGGGAGTCTTGCAACTTCTTTACCTGGATCAGTATTTCAGCCCTAGTGTTACCAAACTTCTTTATTCTGGGTGTGGGGAAAAGCTTGTAGAGCAAATAATGAGGTAAATCCCTCTGTAAGCTAGGAAGTGGARTAACATATAGACTGTTTAGGAAGGGAAATTTAGAGTACGTGGATGYCGTTCATGCATCAGTCCGGTGATCACCGTTATTCTGGATACACAGACCTGCTGTTAGTGATGTTAGCACTGTTAAAGGTGTTCGTGGTTGGATACTTGCACGGGAATACGGATGCAAACTGCTCCGTTTTCGTTACACGGAACGAGGCGTGCAGTCTAGTGAGCGTTTCACAGTGCACGGGAGCAGCTTTTAGCAGACCGCTGGTTTTTGTTTGCCTTCTCCCCAGCCACCGCACGGCATTTCCCTGCACCCACGGGATGCAACCCAAGGAATAGCGGCTTCCACAGCCGGAGCAGCGCTCGCTCGGGGCCGAACACCGGGATTTTGCCCCACAAACGGGCAAACAAGAGCAAAAAAAGGGATGTGTTTCTGAGAATGGCCCAGCTGCTCCCTGCCCCGGGAGCAGGAGCCTTGCGGTGACACAGACCCAACGGCAACCAAAACCACTCGTGCCATCTGGTTGCGTTTCAGTGGTAAAAACCTGTGGACATTATTTCTTTTCAGATGAGTATCTGTGGCAATATTGCCCCTTCCCCATAGGCTTTGAAAAACAGCGGAAAGATTTCCCCCTTTTCCTTCCCCTCCTGTTACATTTCTGAAATCTCCAGTTTCAGAACCTAAAACTTTATGTGCCCAGGGTCCACGCCTCGCCAGTAACCAGGAACAAGGATTTCTTTTTTTTCTCCTTTTTTTTTAATACAGTGTTTTGTTTGGGTACATTAAACGGTTGTTAATCATTAAGATTATTTGCAGGAAGGAGATTATTTGAAAGGCAAAAGAGATGTTTTAGCAGAGCTATAAAAGGCAAAAGGAAATTGTGCATTTTTTATCATTTTATATTTTTGTTCATATAGGAATTGCAAGGTTGAATTCAGTCAAATCATCAAGAAGTGTTTGGGTTATCTTCTTTTTTTTGCTTTTGTAGTGATTTGACTGTAGTAATCATGTTTGACTTTCCTATCATTATGTCTGAATGTATATGTGATTATTCTGCGTAGTGAATTGGTGAGGAGTAATTGAGTGCACCCAATTGAATTTATTTTAAGGGTTAAACAAATGAAAAACATCTTAAACTGAGCTCGATTCTTGCATTTACATGTGTGATAAAAAGAGTTTGTAAATGCTATAAAGCTGTCGGTCTTTTTAGAATGAAGGGAAAGCAAATATATATATGTGTATACATATATATATATCTTTTTTTTTTTCATCTTTAGCCAGAGGGAAAAATGACACTGAAGCGACATCATCAAATACTGTAAAACTGACTTTTTAATACAGCTCTCCATTGTTGTTTTAAGCGCTTAAGGGGTTGGCGATTTGGTTTATTTTGGAACATTGCTCAACTATATGAAATGTGTCTCCGGGGGCCTGGTATTTTAATACCTAGTAGAAGTTTGTATAACAGTAGATGATGTATTTTGCCTGCCTTCCAACGCTGTAAATAAATTACGTATGCTGGCTTGGGAGAGAGTATCTGATGTGTAAATTATAGGCTAATATCAGAGGAAAAAACAAGCGACGTTTTGTAGCTGACTAGATTTATTTAATCATTTAACATTATTGTACATAATCTTTCTTTTATATCCTATTATAATAGCTAATGTGAGAAGCTTCCCCAAAAGAGATAGAGGGTCTAGGAGTATTGAAAAATAAGTGCTGTGATTCATTGCTTTTTCTCAAATGGCTGTGGTTAAGTCGCTTAAATACTGCAGTCAACAGTCCCTCAGGCACAGAAAGATAATATAATTCTAAGGATATCATAAAAATGAAATTTGATAGTTTCCACTTTATAATCCTGCCTAAGTCTTGGTTGTAATAAAAGGAAAATAGAGATATACATGGCCAACTTTGGAGCACAGTATTATATATTTTCCTATATATAAAAAAACAGTATTAATAGGAATGTTTTGCTAAATACTACATGCTTAATGCAATCTCCATTCCTTTATAATAAGTTTAAATATTAATTCTTTGGAATGTCGGGTGCCTAAAGCTAGATGGAAGTGCTGTGCAGTCTCAGATATCTAGGAGTGGGCTTGTGAAACAGGATCTTTGACTGGGAGGGATGAGTTGCACATTTCAGAGCTATTAGGGGCAGAACAACAACACGAGAGGATTTTATAACATTAAAAAAGTTATAAAATTCCTTTACGTGTATGAGGCTTCAGTACCTTAGAGTTGTTTGTTTGAAGGAGCAGTGTTGATTTCCTATGTACGTAGGTACGAGTTGGTTGGTGGTTTTTTTCGTCGTTGTTTTGTTCTTGGCTGCTTCTTACCCACCCGCCTGCCTCTCCGTGCAGCAGCTGGGTTTGATTTAACCTGAATCCTTCACTGAGGGCAAGTGATGAGTGCCTGGATGCTGTGCTCTTTGCTGGAACATCTCCACACCAGTGGGTGCAGGAGAGAGAGGCCAAACAGCACAGGAAGGGCACTCGTGGGAAGGAGCAGTTTGGGTTCAGAAGGCCCCGTTTCACCCCAAAACACATCTCTCCACTTAACTCTTCTTTAGTAAATCCTGTCTGTGTGTCTCCTGGCCCTCAGTTGTTGGGCAGGGGAGCTGAAGTGAGACAGATAGAAGAGGAAACTTCTGTTTTGTTTCGCAGGATTTTCCGGAGAGAATTAGATAGCATGAGCTCGGGGCAAGCCAGGACACCCGTGCGCCAGCAGGGTCCCACGGGGAGAAAATCCAGCCAGTTTTGGAGCCCAAACCAGTGCAGTTGTTTCACACACCATCAGGCCCAAGGCAGTTTTCTGTGCAAAGAGCCAGGTAAAGTGGCCGGGCACAGTTTGCTGTGACCCGGGCCAGCTCAGGTGGTGGCCCTTGCTTAACCAAGACTATGGCCCTGCGTGCGGACCGTGTTTCTCTTTGTCCATGAAGCACATSCTGCTTGTCCTTGGTAGGTCTTCGTGGGTGAATGGTGCAAAACACCTTGGTTTGTTATCTCAGGCAAAATAAGGTCTCTAACTGCAGGTTTCAGATGTRCTTTTCACCACATTACATCTCCTTTACCCTGCCGGTTGCCAGAGAGCTGCTGAGGAGCAAAYTCCCCCATTGATTTCAGCGCTTGCAGGGCTTGGGTGAGGGAAAGAAGGTTGTATTAGGAGCCCCGTTGAGGAGCTCTGTTAGAAATGGCCAGCAATGATTTCCTGCTGGGAGGAAAATCTTCCCCTGGTCTCCTGGAGGAAGCCACTTGAAGGGTGTCACTGCCTCCTCACAGGCAGAGTCTCCTCTAGCTGTTGTTTCCGGACAGGCTTGAGGTGCAGGAAGCTCCTCCAAGGCTCCTCGGGGTTTCCTTGCTCTCACAGAGCACATTTAGGGCAATGACACTGGTGTGCAAGAGGAGAAGGCAACGCTGAGTTCCGCTTTCGGGATATCTGATTGCTGCAACCTTCAGATTCCTTCAAGTCATCGGAGCTGGTTTATGTTCAACCAGCACTGAGCTGGGCTCATTCCATTATCCCCAACTCTGGTGCAAATCCAAAGCGATGCCATTTTAAAGCAAAGAGGGGATAAAAAGAAGGCAGGCTGATGCACAGAAGTCTGTCTTCGAAGCGTGCGCTTGGTTCACTTGGCAAAGGAGAAAGATATCCCAGGTTTTCCATYGGAGCAGTTTTGCTGCTTATTTTTCCTCTTGCCAGCTGACCACAAATTGGTTTATCTTCTTTTCCTTTGAATTCTCRAGCAATGTGATAAAGTTTGCTGATGTGTGGGGGATTTTCTGGGGGACAAGCTGCTTGCTGTGTGTGTGTGTGACTGGTTCTCTTTTCAAAACAAGGATCCCCCTGCATGCAGGAAATTTAAGGGGATGTTTAGCCCCAGAGCCCACTTGCTCTTTCCCAGCTCATAAGTCTCACTAATTTATTCTTTAGACCCTCTTAGTCTCCTGKCCTCTGTCTTTGTGCACGCTTTCTGATGACTTATTTTTAAATAATTATAAAGAGAGGCAAATAATTTGAATAGTGGACTGAATATGTGGAGATATGGCCAAAAAAAAAAAAGTGCTTTTGGACTGTCCAAAGTGGAAATATTCGAAATCTGTCAGGGTGATGCTGGCTCTTATTGGAAACGTTTGTGTAAGATCTCCTCTCTCTCCCTGCATGCTGTCAGAAAGCTCAGGCAAGGGTTACTGGCGTGAATGCTCAGAGTTTTTTTTGTCAAAATTCACTTTCTTTGCTTAGTTGTTCGCCACTCCCACAGATGTTTTTTACATGTGCCTGTAYTTTGCTAATTAGTCATAAAAAAAGCATAAAGGGAAGCTGGAGTTGAAAGCTAAAACCTGGAAAGCGGGAGCAAACCCTTGGAATGACTAGCTATCATGATGACAATAARTTACGAGTATAGTTTAGTTAGGAAGTTTGCGTTAAAACACCGGGATTTTGCAGAGCCTTGCTGTTTCAAGGGGAGTCAGTGAGGTTCCTCAAAATGGAGTTAACCTGTTTTGGGGAACTTTCCTTGCTAAGAGCTCGTGTTAGTGCCAGCAGTGGTGTTTATATCTGCTGCTGAGGAGGTACTGGGACACCTGAAAATTAAGAGCAGTTACCATTAAAGATGATCAAGGTGTTTCATGCATGGGATAGGTGTTGAGCTAAGGGGATGGTAGCCGGTTTCAGGGACTTGAGAGGAAWGTTGGTGAAAAATAACCTAATCCTACAAGGTAAGAGGTTGGATACAACCTGTGAAGTGACTGCAGCATTTGCTGGTTGAGCAACCTGGATCTTCAAGTATAAACTAGACATTGAAATGACCTTCTAAGTGTGGAATCCGCACGTTCATCAGCACCAGGTCAGCTGCAGATCATACCCGTGGTGTCCACAGCTCCTCCAGAGGCACCAGCCACTCTTGTTTAGCTGGTGTGGAAGAAAACCTGTGTTCTCMACTCATCCTTTCTCTGTAGGCTTCCCCTTTGGCACTAAGCACTTGGTGAAACGCACCCAATTGGCACCTTGTGTCTCTTCCACACTGGTTTATTCCTCCACAGGTGCTGTGTGGGCTGGATGTTAGGAAGAGCTTTTGGGGATACTTTGCTTTTGGCATGTGTGTCCATGCAGGCTGCGAGATGTTTCTCACTGGAGCTTTTAAAGGCAAGTGGGATGGAAATTTTTCTTTGGGATGTAACTCTTGGGGCCCTGCTCTTCTCTTCAGCAGTGCTTTTYGTTCTCATACTCAGTTGCATAGGCACCATAGAGAGAAAAGCTCCTATAAATTCTTTAACACTTCAGCTTTCTATTCTCCCTGACTTAGTGAACAAAGTTCAAATCCCCCCATGTCTAAACTTAGTGTTTCTGGCCACTCAGTTGTTTGTCAAGAAAACCCAGGGAAGGTCTGCAATGAAAACCAGGCTGAGCCAAGGGCTCCACGAGCAGCAGTTGGGAGAGCCAGTGGTGGGACAGCTGGGCATGGAAAATGATTGATTTTTATGTGCAGAGCAGTTGTGAAATGTTCTGTGGCCTTTTGGGGACATGCCATTGCTAACACACGATTGCCTGTTGGGGATAGAAAATGCCAACCATTGTTCTGCAGAAGGAAATAGCCTTATTGATACTGAATTAGGCTCGGATTGAATTGTATTTATTCATTCTCGGTGCATCCTGTTTTCCAAATATAAAAATTAACTGGCCATTCTGCAGTTCTCRAGCTCTGCTGGCCTTTGGTTGTTGGCCATATCTAACATCCCTGTGGTCCAGGTGGGAGTTAGATGGTTTTGGACAGCAATGGATTTTGCATTAACAGAGCAGCCGAAAGAAGCTGTCCTGTTTCTTAGGAGCTGGTCTGTTCAAGCTTGGGAATGAGGCTGGTGGAGGTAAATGTGTTGGTAGATTAGATTTAAGCTTCCGTGAGACATTTTAAATCATTACTAGTAATACCTGCAAAAGAAAAATATGGTGTCCTTTCAATAGATTAAATCCTGGTGTATCTATAGAAATTGAGAAACACACTAAATATTTATCAGTGGCAGTATTTTGAAAACTCCCTGCTCTGAAAGGCGGAGTTTTGTTCCCAGTGTTATCTAATATTTTTACTGAAATTCTGACAAAAAACAGAAAATCACTGCCAATAAAGTTTGTGGCTTCAGATTAATGGAATAATAAATAACAATTAGGAAGTAATTGCCACGTGACATGGATTTCTTAAGCAAAGATCAGCAATTGAACAAAAAATATTTTTGTACAGTCAAACATACAAGACTATATTTTGGATTAGAGCATACAAACTATTCTCACAAATGGGAGGCTGTGTCCTGAAAACAATGACACCGAAAAGGACCCAGTCTCATATTCAATTGGTAAGAAAAGATATTTTCCTTGGGATAAGGGATAGTGTAATTACTAACATCATTAGCAATAATAGGGAAGTGATGMTGCCTGTCTCTGTAGCATTATTCTGACTGATGGAAGATGGGATTAATGTTCAGACTTTCCTAAAYGGCTTTGAAAAGTCACAGGATTCTGAGAAGGAACGAGAGGACACCAACCCGGAYATGGTATTGATAGTACTAATGTTTATGGAAGGTAAGAGGTCCATTCAGGTGATACACTAAAACAAAACAAACAAACAAAAAACCAATCCTGRTAATTAAGGGCTCTTCTGATTGAACCTAAATGCAGAACAGGTTATAGTAACTTGGAAATGAAGTTGGCAAAAATGAAATGAGAAGGAASACCCGAGGTTTTGACGGCAAGGATAACTAACCCTTGCTCAAGTTAACAAAGGATGTTGTAAATCTTCTGGTATTTGGRGTTGATGAATCTAGGTTAGATGTTTTTCTTCAAAAAAAAAAAAAAAGTCTTTAGCTATAGCCAGTTATATTCCATGATAGCATCTCTGGGTACGCAAGCTGGATCATCCTGGTTCATGGATGGATCATCCATCTGCAATCTGTAAAAATATCTGGTCCCACGTCAGCACCTGCTGCCAGGCCGCCCTTCCTGCTCCTCTCCGTCGCAATCCCTCAGCACCCAGACCGAGGCCAAACTCGGGATCCAATCCTGGATCTCATGACAAGGAGTACGGGACAGACTGGGAAAGATGATCATTGCAACCACAGAACCCTACAGTTTTGACAGAAATGATGGCGAGACGATTACTAGCAACTATTTCCTCTAATCCTCCCTTTTTTCCCCCATTTGTTGAGTCTCTCTCAGCAAACACCACGGCTCCTTCTTGACTAGAGCAGCCTCTGTTCAGAAATGTTCTGGTGGAACCAACCGCCTACCAGAGCCTGGGCTGCGAGCAACTAAAACCAGCAACTGGCAGCAGCAACCAGCAAAACCAGCAACCAGCAACAGTTGCTGTCAGACCTGGACACCTATGGAAATGGTAACAGCTGCATTCTCCTCTCTTTTACCAAGTGCTGATTTTTGGCATTAATATCTTCCCTTTCTTTGCTTTCTGAAATGAAACAGTTCTTAGCCTCCTTTCCAGCACAGCAATGGTGACACACTAACACAGTTATTACAGCAAACATTGTGGCCCTCTCTGGCYGGGATGTTTTCTTTCTGTGGGGAGACTGAAATACTAACTCTCAAATAATGTCTTTAGAAGTCATATTAGTCACACATTTTTAAGACATTCCAAAATCATACCAGCCTCCTCCTGAGCTTGTCTGTTGCTACCAATGATTCAAAGTTTTGAAAACCCTCCTTTCGTTTTGATTTACATTTTGGTCTTGGGCACTTGTTATTTCTGGCAAATGCCAGTTCAGTTTCATTAAAGAAAAATCTGTTTTACAGCCGTGCAGCTCAGATCTGCTGCGCTTCTAATAATTGATGGCTGGTTTCCTTATTTCCTGCATTGTGGAAAAATAAGGACCTTGTTAGCCCCAAACAAGCCTGCATAAAGTCACAGTGTGAAACATCAGGTTGGGGGTGCGCGGTGCAGCTGCGGGCAGGTTTTACAACGTGGGGCCGCGGCTGATGGAGGCAGCCAAGGGAAACTGTCGCATACACGGGACCAAAACTCGCCCGAGCCCCTTGGCTCGCTGGCCTGAGATTTATACGTGTGACACCTTGTCGCCCCGGGGGTCCCCGGGCAGACACAGGTCTGTGTGTGTGTGAGCCCCCGTGGGGTGGCCGCGGTGCCCCCCGCTCGCCGCCCCGCTGCGGGACGTCTCCATCCGGCGCTGCCCGTCCCGCTCCGACAACCTGCAGCTCCGTGTGTGCTTTGGAAGGGAGCAGCTGCCCTGYGGCGGGCGTGAGGAGGCAAGAGCAAACACTTGCAGAATTTCTGCAAGTGGGCAAATTAATTTCAATCCGAGCTGTCATCACAAGGGCTTTTTTTTTTCCCCCTTTCCTTTGGGTGGTATCTCTGATTTATATTTCTGGATAGCGCGAGTGATTGCCCCCCAATAAGAGGGTCTTCTGTTTGGTTATGGTTTCTTTATTGGTTATCAGTTGCAGAATCTGATCAAGGTTTTCTGTATGTGTCATACTGTGGTCACACAATTCTTGTTCTATTTTAAAATCCAGTAAAATTCACTGATGCCTAACTGAAAACARTCAGTGAGTTTCAGTGAGGAGCTAATGCCTATGAGATGCTTCTCCATGGTGGAACATCTTCCACTGTGCTTCCCACTGTGTTTTCCACCAAAAAGGCTCATGGTAGAGTCAGGGTCCTGCTTTAGAGAGTCAAACAGCTTAAGGACTCATAGGAAGGGAAGCAGCAGAGTCTCAAGTGTCCTAGAAGGTTGTTTCCATACCCTTATCCATCTCTTTTGAGAACTGGGCCATTGCTTTCAGTCAAGACAATTGTGTAATGATTTTCCTAGACCTCCCTCTGGAGGACTTGCTCCTAGAGGTGCTAAAGTGTTTGCAGCAACTGCAGAAGCACTGGAAAAATGAAGCCTTGAAGTGTGCTGTGCTGAAAGTCTGATCCCGAGGGGTATTTAGGCACCTAGCTCCCGTTGACGTCAGTGGAAATGCAGTGCCTAAATCCCTCTGTGGATCTGGCGCTTAGTCTCTGGCATTGAATGTTACATAGCTCATGCTTTCTATGGGTCTCCTTTTATGGCATCTTCTGCGAGTGGGGAAATAGTATTAATTCTGAATTCTTCCCATCGTGAGTTCCAGCACATGATCCAGATGGCTGCCTAGGAAATTATACCATAGGATACAATCATCTACTACTCAACTCCTCCGAGGAGTTGAGGCTCCCTAGATTAGCCCTAGAGCTACTCAGAAAAATACACAGCCCTCTTATTAATTTAAGGGGAGGATGGGGCTGAGATTCGGATACTTGGACTTTGTTGAGGGRGCATAAAAACGACGTGTTTGTTTGTTTGGCTGAAAATCCAGGGAAAAGTGGGAGATTTGTGTTGCGTTTCCCACACGCAAGGCTGATCTTATCATGCTGGTTTAGCAGTGGAGCTCMTTTGGCGCCTTGCCACATGATGCCATTGGAGTCAGTCTGAGAGAAGCAAGATAAAGGATCTCAGGAAATTAGGAATATTATGACTTCCCTGTCGTACAGTTCTTCTGACCTAGAAAACTAGCTTTATTTAAAAAAAAATATTATTGAAAGAAAAGGCAGTGCAAGAGCAAGAAAGTAGAGCCARGGGCCCGAGAGCCGCCGTAACTAGCGTGAATTTTTGGAAGTGATTTTATTATTTTCAGGTAAAATCAGTAGTGATTTTGAGGAACATTTCTCGGTTTTGCTGTCAGACTTTTATGRCTCAACACGAGTCACCAGCCATATCAGCCCTCCTGGTGTGAGTCTCCCTTGACTTCTATTCCCTTGCTCATACCTGCTGTGATCTTCACCCTCCGGTGTTTTCATGCCATGGACTC
Source organism: Nothoprocta perdicaria (assembly GCF_003342845.1). Taxonomy (NCBI): domain Eukaryota; kingdom Metazoa; phylum Chordata; class Aves; order Tinamiformes; family Tinamidae; genus Nothoprocta; species Nothoprocta perdicaria. The sequence goes on along the minus strand of NW_020454092.1, from coordinate 18,069,272 downwards.
TCCTTCTTCCCTCCTCATCCCCCAGCCACCGCTTTGGCTGACCTGCAGTGGGGCTGACCAGACCAGGACCATGAAGGTGGCACCTGGAAGGGCTCTGTTGGAAGGTACACGTCCCAAACACAGTCACGGTGCTGTGAAGACAACAGAGCCAAGGGGGCTGCTTGCTTTCCTGTGCAGGTAAGAACAGGGAGGTGTCATAAAGCACATTGACATCCCGCAGAATGTCCTGCAGATCCTGCAGATTGACATCCCCCAGAAGTTCCAGGGCAGTGAATATTCCTGCAGCAAGGTCACGTCTTCCAGGAGAGCATTGAGCAAGTTACAGTTGCTGGAGACCTGGGTAAGTGAATGTAGGAGCCTGGTGGCTGTGCCAGGAGTGCTGCCCGTGCTTGGTGTGGGAGTGCGGATCTGCCTGCAGGAAGAGGTGGAGTAGGATGTGCAGGAGGAAAGTGAGTGTGTTTAGTGGGGATTGTAGGGATGGGAGTGATCTGCGAGGAAAAAGCAGTTGTTCTTTATTTTCTCCATTGGGAACTTGTTCCTCAGAGTTCAGAGCCCAGGGSAGAACCCGAGGCTCACTCAGCCTGATTTCACATCGTTCTCAGGCAGCCATCGGAGCCGTTCACCATTTCCCGCTTCCCACAGAAGGCAGAGCGACCACAGGGTGCTTAAAACACATGGCTTAAAACACAGGAYGGGCAGGAGTCCTGGGGCGACGTCTGGCCCTCCCCTTCCCGGCTCCTGGCAGGAAATGGGGATGCCCCTGGAGCTGGTAGGAGCAGGGGCCRGGAAGGGCACCGTGATGCAGCGAGCGCAGTTTGCTGCTCTCACAAGCAYCCATGCAGGGAGCACCCGTTCCTCGCCAGCCACACGCCGCAAGCCACAAAGCGCTCCCCAGACAGCCTGTAACCAACTGGGATTGTTAGTGGAAAACACCAAAAGCCACAAACTGCCATGTGCAATAGAGWGCAGGAGGGGCTGAAAGCACTGGCGACTCGGGAAAGGCAGGGAATTTCCTCAAAAATTCCCAGATGACCCAAGAAAGACAAACTGGGGAGAGAAACTCTTTCAGAACAGCAAATCTGATCTCTGGTTTAATACATGATGTGTTGGGGAGGCACCTCAGATTAGTCGTTTCCCTGAATAATCAGAGAAGGGGGGAAAGGGGAGCCCCAATAATTGTTACAGCTTCTTGCACCAACCGAGCTGGTGCCCCCAGCGCAGGAGCWGAGGGAGCTGCGTGCGCTGGTGGCATTGTTGGACCAGATGATCTCTAGAGGYCCCTTCCAACCATGAATAGTCTGTGAATATTCTGTGATTTGCTGGTGTTTACAGCAGCCCTGCCTCCGTGCAGCACGCAAAGCAAGGTGCCTTTCTTTAATCTCTCTCCTTTTTTTTGTAATAACTGAACCTAGAGGCTCCTCTGGGTTAGGGGGGAATTTTTCCGAAGAGCTGCATGGGGAAGGGAGCTGGTTTTCATTGCGTGGCTTGGGGTATCAGTTTTAACCCAGGGGCAGTGACGTTATTTAGCAGGTGCCTTAAAGGCAGAGTGCTTATTTAATCACCGTCTCCCTATCGACATTATGTAAATTGAAATTGCTTAGGTACGCAATTAATTGTGAGCGTTTTAGGCATTTTTAAAGGTATAAGACAATACCTGGAGTTCCATTTTAAGAATATCCAGGTCAAAGGACACACATGTTTTTATTTTCTTATTTGAGGTATAATGTGTTCAAGGCAGATTTATGGCACAACCTTTGTTTATTGACTTGTACTTTTCCACATGAAACTAATGGGACATGACAGATGATATTTATGAGGCATGTGTTCTTGATTAAATCATGTTAGACATTAAACCTGATAAAAGAACTTATTTTAAAGGGTGGATTAATAGAAAAAGAGGCAACATTGGTGATTTTACACAGAATGAGACACATTGGTCTTAGACTGTATATTTATAGGTGAGATATGTTGTTCTAAAACTCTAGAAGCTATGCAGAAAAAGATTAACAAACTTTCGCTCTTTGGAAATTTAAAATTTTGTTTTTCTGTCTTTGTGAGCCACCGATCACCTCAGATTTCTGGTCTTTCAAGCAAATTTATTCAGTTCCTCTTAAGAACCTGTGAGCTTTTATGGCCTTGTGCTCTTTCTTTGGGCTTTGCATGCGTTTTGTGTGGGTCAGGATTCCGGTGGTGCCGCTAGCAAGCGCTCTGTAAAATGTGCTGAATTCTGCTAATGTGGGTGCACACTGGGTGGATGGGCATGACTCGGATGCAGCTGCTGGTTCCTACCTCGATGCACTGGGCTTTGCACAGAGGCCTTAGTAATATTACCAAGGAATTGTGTAGTATTTCACATGCCAGGATTAGAGAAGGTCTCTTAAGTATTTCTTTTGAGGGGCCATTGGAGGATTTTGGTAAACATTAAGAAGTGGGAACATTATAGATGTAGCTTACTATGAAAAAGGGTGATTTCTATGAAGCGATATGTGATATCATTTAATTAAGTTGTGCTAGAGGAAGACCTTGCACCAAATGTCATCAGAGCAACTGTATGTGAAAATCTGTTTGCTAAAGTATTGAATAACTTCCTACCAAACGCCAAGGAAATCCTCCTTTGCATCGAGCTCCTGCGCCAGCGGATTGTCCTGCAAATTTGGGTTTGCTGAAAATGTCCCCAGGAAGAGTTTGTCCCAGTGAATTTAGACCTGCCTGCTGGAATTAACCGAAATCATGTGAAGGAAAAGGCCTGAGTCTCCTCCCGCTGAAATGGGGGAAAATACTGAAACTATCACTCGTTTTTGAAGTATTAGAATTTTGAAGTGTGACACAGGCAGCATGTTCTGCTCTGGGTATCACAAGGGCTTCTGCAAGTCCAGATGGCCCTGAAGTGGACCCATTGGGACAGAAGGGCTTCCCAGGGGAACCAAGTGTCTTTGTGATGCTCAAGGATGAYATTAGAGTTGGGAATTTGATGTAATTTTTTCCATTTCGCTCACTAAAATACCCTTCCTACCTGGAATTTCGGAACGAGTCTTCCTAATGCAGATGTTTTCCCCATAGAGAGGTCAGTCCTTCCCCAGCTGTAYGGCCCGTGTGCGGCACAAACCAAAACAACAGATGTTGGGGAGTATAAAGAGGAGAACAGAAAATAACACTGGAAATAATATAATGCTCCTGTATTAATATTATGCCTGTACTTGGGATTTGCGTTCATTTCTCGTCTCCTAAAGGATTTAGCAGAATTTAAAAGGGCTTCGAAGATGGGTTGAATAGTAGATCAGAGAAATTAAAAAAAGAAAAAGGGAGGAGGGGAAGTGAGACAGAAAAGAAGGATTTTTTTTTTTTTTTTTGGTGGGAATTATACAAATCAGGAGAAGCCTAATAGCTATGCAAGAAAAAGAATATGGATTTAGAAAGGTGCTATTTTCAGTTAGGAAACAGGAGGCTGAATACGAAGAACAGGTAGAAGCCACATGTGGTTTATCTTAATAATGGCCCTCCTGAGCCTCATGAGGGCATCACAACCCTGTCCTCTTGGCTGGGGTGTCACATTCTCCTGGAAAAGTAGCACATTTCCTCACTGCTGAGAATGGCTGATAATGTTGGCTGGCACTCAGGAGGGGTTGGACGGATTCTTCTCCCCAGACAGAATCAACTGTCTCCAGAGCATTTATTTGCTCGTAAATGTCACCAAGGGTAGAGGTTCCATGTCCCTTCTCCCCAGCCCTTAGGTGTCTTCACAGCTATAGCTTCCCTTCTGTGAAGCGTCCTGTGCATTCAGCAATAGTGCARGTTTTGAAAAGCAGCAGTAAATAATTCCACTTTATTCCACAGCTTCATTACAGCCTTCGTCTCCTCCCCGCATCCATTAGCAAACCCTTGTCACCGAGAAGGGCAGGGTTAAGGATGACAAAAAGTGAATGTTGTATTTTTTTTTTTTGAATAGAAAGGAGTTGGTGATCCTGATGCTGCATAAATGGTGACATCATTCAGTGGATATGAAAAATCCTTGCATTTTAAGTACTTGAAAAAATATTTCCAGTGCTACTCTTATTTATAGAAATTATTCTGGGAAGCAGCRTTTTTTAGCTCTGGAGATCTCAGTCCCATACCCCAGTACATTGTCCTGTGTACGTGAGTAGTCTTGTTGACCTCCAAGGTCTCCTTGCACGAGTGAGTTATTAGTGAGTTTGGCCTTAAAGACCCAATTTTGAGGTGTTTTAGCTATATCTGATTAAGGTTCTCGGGCCAGAGGAGAACCAATGTTTCTGTTTGACTGCACATATAAGGACTGCAGCCAGGTGACAGCACTGCTGCCTGTCTCAGCTGGGGACCAAGGACATTGCCTCATAGGCATTGTTTGCAAGATATAATAATTCAGCATTTATATAATAAATATATAATTCAGCATTTTCATTTTGCCAACAAAGGTGACAATTTTGCCTCCTAATTGCAATAAAATCWGTTAGGAATGTGCAGCATATACCCCAGCTGAATGGCATCTGTGCCTGGTTGCAGTGATGTGACTGTGTCRGGTCTGTCTTCCAGGCCTCGCTCTGCCGGCCCCTTCTTTAGTCTTGAGCTGTTTGGTGTCCTGCAGAACGTGGACGGGATCTGCTTCGACGGAGCGCTTGGCGACTACGGGGAGAATATGTGGCCCAAGAGCACAGTGTTTAAGTAAATATTGTAACCCACAGATCCTCAGAGCTCCGCTCTCGAGCAGAGTGGTCAGAAGTCGGATTTCACTTAATGGGAAACTGATGAAGCTGTTGAATGCCACAGCCCTTGAGTGCTCCCAAAGCCATGTGCAGGGTGAAGAAACTCCCGGTGCTYGGTTCTCTTCATGCCAACCACTACCCATGCTATTTTTTTTTTTTTTAAGACTTTGTTTTTCTCCTTTGGAATGAGGTTTTTGAATACTAAGAACTCCTCAAAGCTCATAAAAGGCTAGACTTGGAGCTACCATAACAAGTGTTTCCAGGGCRCACATCCATCCCCGAGGCTGATGCTGCTGAGTGTGGGTGTGAGGACACGTGTGTGATTGCAGCGGCCTGGGCACCCCAGCGGATGGAAGGGCTCTCCGAAGCGGAGCTGAGCCGGGGAACGCGCACGCCTTTCAGGCACGTCCTTTGAAAGTCTGCCAGCCCTGGAAATCTTCCTATTTTCATTAAGTTGCTGCCCTAGGGTCTGTATCCTAGTGCAGCTCCTCTGAAAGGGGAGCACAGAACTTTGTTGTTGTTGTTAGTGCTGTTTATACTTTCATAACTGAGTGGTTTTCACATACTTTAGCAAGGGTCGTATGCCGGCTTAAAAAAAGGAACAGAATCAAGACTTTGGGCTTTTTATTCTCCCTCCCCATCCCATTTTGAATTAGTAGCCTTTCTTACAGTACTGAGGAATTAACACTTATTTTTATGCTCAATTTGCCATTTTTTTTCAATCTGAGCTAGCGTCGCGAGCAGCTTTTGCGCATGCGGATGACACCGTCTCCAAACCCATCTCAGGTTAGGGCCCGTGGGCGACCAGCAGTGCCGAGAGGGGCTCTTCCCCGAGCCCAGCCCCGGCGGCGCGGTCGGGAAGGCCAAAGGGGCCTTCCTCCTGCCAGGGAGGAAGAGCTGCAGGGGCGAYGAGCAGGACGGGCAGGACACGGCGGCAGCCAGCAGAGACCCGAGGGAGCAGAGTGGTGAGAGCGGGTGCCTGCAGTGGTGACGTGCTGAGGTTCAAGCACAGACTGGTTTCTGAGCGACACCTTGCAGTTCTTTAAAACATACCTGATAGACTTCGAGGATTTCACCATACCGTTTATTCCAGCGGCACCTTAAAGCCTCTYTCTGCCTTATCCTCTTACTCTCACTTCGAAATCACAGGGACAGGCTCCCTATCTTGTCTCMAATCCCTGTGCAAGATGACTTCATGTGATGGTTATGTTTCTACTTCATGTTTTGGGGTTTCCTTTCTGTTCTCTGTATAATATCCAGCTCTTACTTAAGTGCAGTCCTGCATATGCTTGTAAGTGATGTAGAGACTGGAGAAGTTGCTGTTTTGCTCTTGAGGCTTCTGATACAACCTGGTTAGATGGCTGGGTAACACGTTGAAGAAAGGGCTGCCTCTGTTCACACAGCACCCAGCATGGAAAGATTGTCCTCGACCACCCTCCAAAGCTTCTCCAGTAATAGGCAAAGTGAGATCCTAGATGAGGTCAGAGTTGCTGTTTTGAGGTTGTTTCTTGCTTTCCACATAGGTTATACAGGACCTGATTTAAAAATCTGGCTCTGATATTTCAATACTTGCGTCTAAATGTTTACYGAACCCTTCTTTCCTTCTAACATCATCCCTTTCTTGTCTGCTGCTAGTACTTCTTTCTTGAAGTGAGCTAGGAAGTTATTTGGGTTTGGAAGGGGATTAAAAAAAAAAAGGCAAACTAATGTTAAAGTGCCGTTACAAAATATTGCAGCACCTTTAAAGGTTGGGTACTTATGTATTTTGGAGCATTTGCTAAATGTTAAATGTAACATGAATTTGTCTGTGATGTGCCACAGACTTATCAAAGCCAAATTACTCATTAAAACAATGCTGAATTGGAACCATAATGCAGTTAACCAGCAAATAAATAAAAGGTTAGCAAAAAGGTAACTTGATATATGAAACCATAAAAGAGATTTCAGAATTAATGAGGGAGACAATATTTCTCCTGTAGAGACTTTAAGATTTCGTTGAAACCGTGTAACAGCAACACATTATTTATTTCTCATGTTGCCTTATTCTTAGGCCCATGGGACCAGACAGGAAGGAATTAGAGAGCCCTATATTACAATTTAATTGCTTGAAGGAAAAATATTATTTTTTATTGTTACCCATTAGCTGCTTCTAGTTTTATTAAAGTCGTATACATCCCTGCTGCAGCACCGATGTTTGCAGCAGGCACTTGGAGCAAAGAAAATAGTTCAATCTCAATAAACTCGGCTTAGAGAGAAAAAAAATCAGGTGGAGAGCTGGGGCTAGCACAGTGACTTTTCAGGTGTTACATACTTAAGAGCTGCATTTTCTTTCATTTAGAGGAAAGCCGTGCAAAACTCATCCTGATCTTTCACCAGAGTGTTCACAAACTGAAAACACTCTTCACTGTGTTGAGCTAGTGGGAGCAGCTCATGTCTTTGTTTTTCTGATTCCTTTGTATTGGCTTGGGGTCTTTGTTTAGTCCAATATCTTTTGGTTGCTGAAAATGTTAAATTTTGTCTGCTGTTTAAAATTGTGATTTTYGTCTGGCCAGAAGCACCCCTGTTTAACGGAGGAATGCCGCCAAGCCTAGTGGAGAAGCAGGTTTGTTGTTTTGTGGCAAGGACAGAGCACAGCGACAGGCGGCTGCTGTGACAACTGTTGTTCATTTCTGCAGCGTAGGAATTGTCCTGCGTCAGCTACGCAGCGATGACTGTCCCCCGCTGTGCTCCTGGCCCGTGGCAAGCGGCGGACAATGCGGCTTGGTTTGTCTCACCATGGAGGAAAACATGGGAGACGAAGCATCTCTTACCTGCTTCAGGCTAGAAACGCTGACTCCGTGAGCAAACAGGACGGCCCAGCTCCTAAGCTGGGCTGGTGTGGCCACATGGACAGATAAGCAAGGTGTGAGGCACAAAGCAGTGTGGCAACGGCAGCACTACGGTTCGTTCATCCATATATCCACTGTGGTCTGACAGGTCAACACAATCCCCCTCTTAGCAATTGGTTTCGGTCATGGAAGCATCAGGGCCTGCTTCTCCCCGTGAGGTTCCCGTTCCTGAGCCTTTGCCGAGGCTCCCAACAGCAGCGTTGGCTGTGCGTGATGCAGGGAACTGACCTGCCTGCTCCCTTCCACAGAGGTCTCCAGGTGGGAAGAGCCCATCGTATTTCACAGAGCCCTTTGAGGTCAGATTACTGTGATAAATGAACTTTGTAGCTCAAAGATGGTGATGACGTTACCTCCTGCTGGCTTGGATTCCATTTTAAGCCAAAKGATTCTTCTCATCCAAGATGTACCCAAGGTACATCTTATATGTACCCAGATAGGAAACATTGCGTTGTTATTCCCTAGTGGAAGACACCAACAACACAGACGATGATTTCCAGAGGTTTAGGTGACCTGCASATCCTCTGGTCAGGAGGTGAATTGGGAGCAGCAGCTATCTACCATTCCAGCAGCAGAACTGTCGTGTTTACTCTGTGTATACGTGGGTAGATGTGTATCCCTCATGGGTTCACTGCTCCTTAAAGAGGTCTGTTCGGAAGCCCTGTGAGCTAACTCCTAAGCTGTTCAGGAAACATTGACTGATCTTGTGAAGCACTGCTGAATTTTGGAATATATTGTGGACACTGCCTCTGACTATATGTTTTTTTTTGAAGACAGAGCTAACCTGTCAGTTTTGGGGGCAGTTTAGCTTTCTCGTAGTCTTGCAAATACTCATCAGAGAAGGTGCACTGCTCCTCATGAATACGTTCTTTGTTTGCCAGGGCCTCTGGGCAGTAACTCTGGCCTTACTGGGAAGGATTCCCGTTCTTTGATGCTCCGATTCCTCAGCCAGCCCCACTCTGTTGAATGTAGTTTTTAATCAAGTTTTCCTTTTAACTTGTAATGTAACAAGTCCCTAAATGTGTTACTTACTATCCACCAAAGAGGGTTTCTTGGCAGGGTTTCCAAACAAAAACAAAACAAAAAATCTCTATCCTGCCAAAATACTCTTTTAACGGATAAAGCAACAATTACTTGTGGCTTTGTGAAAATAGACTATGTACTGTATATATTGTGGAGCAAGAGACCACGATGTGTGTAGTGATGATTTGAGGTATCGGGAAATTAAGCAGTCCATCAGTATTGATGCTTCGTGCCAAGTATTAGGTTCAATGCTCCAGTTTTCTGAGCAACTGAAAGTGGGAGCAGGCTTTTCAGGAAGAAGGGGCTGGTGGTTAGTACACTGAGCTAGGCCTTGGGAGGTCTGGTTTTAATTCCCAACGCTCTACGGTCTTGATCTACAACTATGAACATGTAACTTGAACTCTCAGTGCCTCAGTTTTCTTCTTTGCTCTCCCTCCCCTTGCCCATTTCTTCTTTCAAACTCCTTGGAGGACCCGTCCRTGAGCCTTGAATGAACTGTCCACACAAAGGGAATGGCATCTCAGTCTGGGCCTGGACATACTTGGGAATGGGGATATTCCTAAGCGTTCTGGCAAATACAAAACTGYCATGTCCGTAGGCACGTCAGGCAGGCTGAGCAATGTGTGCTGTAACAGGGGAAAAGTTAGCAAGCAGAAATGGCAACTGCTACAACTGCAGGTCCGCATTTGGACATCTTGATTACGTGAATATTTGGAGCAGCGGCTCCCATCCCTTTCCTAGTTCCTAGCAGCACCGAGCCAATTTTGTTCAAGTTGGAATGAAGATGGTCTTCCTTAAGAACAGAGTTTTCATGGTGTTTCTCCTCAAAAAACCCTCCTTCTGGATAGCTCATAAAACATTCTGAGATACAAGGCAAGGAGAGGCAGCTGGAAAGGGCTGTAAACCTGAGGGAGAGCACTATTCTGGACACGGTCCTGCAAGCCGTTCAGATGCACTGATGTCTCCGGAGTACGTGGAAGGTGGTGGGTTCTTCAGCAGATCTTAAGCTTTGATGGGAGCTCACAGAGGTCCTGCCTCTCTGCTTCTTGAAAGGTTTTGGTGGCACTGGCCTGCAGAAGGAGGATCAGTGCAAGTCACTGCCCTTCCTGCCATCTTAAATGCATTTAATAGTAAGACACCGTGTCCAGGGAAGAGCCCTGTAGCAGTTCCCAGTGTGGGAGCATCACTTCACGTCCGAGCTGATTTTGACTGTTGGGATAGGAGACAGAATCCTGTGAGTATCTGACATGGCAGAACAGCCTAACAAGGGCAAACCTCATCTCTGAGCACAGGGGACACGACAGGTTAGCAAACTTCACGTCAGGAATCAGTTTGCAGGTTCGAGGATAGGTTAGTCACTTAAAATGGTGCCCATAGCTAGTCGAGTAAGAAGTAAGAAGTYGAGTAAGCGGGGCAGGAGACCTGTATGGATGGGTAAGGAATTACTGGACAAAGTGAGTGAGAAAAAAAG